>NC_069145.1:58541367-58558494 GCF_943734635.1 Anopheles cruzii
CGCGGTGGGCCCCCGTAGCAGATTTAGCACACGTTTGTGCTAAACCAGCCTACCTTTTCATGGCTTATCAAAAGACTGATATACACCATGATATAAAAACACCGGCAGTACGATAGAATTTTTTGGTGGTACAAGCGGATGCGATTCCCATACGTTTTTCATTTTCGTCGAGAAATACCAACATATCCATATCCGACTGTAAGGTAGGATAATTACATTATATGTGTTTGTATTTATCTCGATCATCAAATTGCTTTACATCAAATAACCAAGGGTTTTTTTTGTTAAGGTCTGCCAAAAATAAATTAAAAAAAATAGTACACACCCGTACCATTCACATGTCATCAGTTAAAATATGCTTGCCTAGAGTCTGGCATTAATTTATCTTTGAGTCTGGTATTGTCGATGTGACTACTTTCGTCAATTAATTATGAATGAACAAGTATAGGAAAGTGACCACAGATACGATACTTTTACTATTTTTACTTCTATTGACGAAAAGAACACTCTAGTAAAAGTTGAAACTCCTGTTTCCTTCTGTCTCTTTCGTGAAATATTTTTACAAAGATGCTCTTACTACTCGACGTGACACTCAGACTTCACTCGCGCCTTCAAGCAGATCTGTTGCCGCCCGTGCCGGTATAATTCCGAGATGTGACAATGACGGATGTTTGGTTGCAGCAAGAGCAGTTCATCATCGATTCTTGGCCACCAAAAGGAAACTTAATCCGAAAGCCGGGTGACGTTAGAGATGAACGAAATGTAAAAAACCTATATTTTGACGTATTTTGAAAACCACAAGCGAGTCACGTAATTTAAATCTTTTAAGTGGCAATAAGGGCAATAAGTGTTTGTTAACGGATTTTCCGTTGTCTTCTATTTATAGGTATGGTTTTATAACCTCTAAGTGTAAGTTCCAAATATTGATGTTGATTATGGTAAAGTGTCCATCGGCCTTTTTTTATATCTTCATAGATATGAATGAAAGATGTTGGTTTTTTTAAGTTTACATTGTTAGCGAAATTTACCATAGTCAGCATTTACCTTTATCTGCGCTGACCACTATTGAGCAGTGTGTGTTGTTTGTTTGGCGTATCCTTCTTTATTTCTTTCACTTTTGATACGTTTTATAAGAAACAAAAACTACAGCACTCCCAAGATTTTCGGTAGGCTTCTAGTTCGGTCAGTCGTGGTTTCAGTATTTAATGAAACATTCTGTAATTTACTCATAGGCACTTAAAGGCCAAAGGAATTTTCCCAGCATTAATGAGTTTAGTTTGCCTGTTGGTTTGGCTCCCAGCCTTTAATTGCAAACCAAGCAAATTAGTGATAGTCCAACAGTTTAATGACGATTGTTCCATTATAAGAGAGGACCGCCTGTGTCTGTCGTACACTTCCTTCTGTGCATTGGCAAGAAAGAGAACCATTAGCACAATCAGTAGCAATTAGGATCTCCTATTAGTGTAGAATCAGCATACTCTTACGACCAAACTAGATGCTGTGTGCGAAGGCAAAGGTTCCAGTCTGAAACTTCATGTTTTATCTATACACAGAGCATCAGACCTTATCGTTAGCCATGTCCTGAGGACGAAGGCTGAACGAACCTGCAAACAATCGACCCCAAAAACCGTTCGTCCTTCGTTTGGGTTTATTTGTTTTTGGAGGTCTACGAGCAAATGGAAAAACTGATCGGGACACCGCAGATGTTTACGAGTATGTGACCTCTAGAAAATTAGCTTATCTGGAGAAGCACACATTATTTTTTTTCTTAGGCCAGACTGACCGTATTTATGCACACATTACGATAAATTAGTATCTAACATGTCAATTATCCTTCTTCTTGTTTTAGTTGTTATGGAACCGAATTATTGGGCATGTTCTATACTTTTATATTAAGCAACACACTAAAGGTGGCCTTACGAGCCGAAATGTTTTTACGATTCACGGCATAGGTCTCAGGTCATAATAAGATTCCCAGGTGAAATGGATTCTCCTTCTTTAAATTTTGTTTTATCTTAAAAAGAAAGCGTTTTCTTTTGGGCATTTTATCTTCCATTGACTCTTTAATTTTAATTTTAACGGTCCCAGTCGATGTCTATCGAGCAGAAAACTAATCGCCTCAGCCACACCCAATCTGCATCTGGTTTAACTTAAGCGGCAACTTCAAACAAGTTTCTCTGTTTCCGACAAAGCAGGAGCTGTCGATAGTTAATAAAGCGATCTGCTTTGTATCGGACCCATCGTAATAACAAAATATCGATGTTGCGCCAGAGCTGCGTCTCGAACTCGACCATAAGTGGTTTATGCTGGCGCCATCCACTGGCGAGAAGATACGTAAGTCGTCTGAGAGCCAAGCATCTTCTTCTTGCTGCTGCCGCCTTTAATAGGCTTTTGAAAGGGTTCTGACCCCTTTGAATGACGGTCATGTGTTTTCAAATTGAAAATTTCTGTCGTAATCGAAAGATGGTTCTTAGGAAGGTTAGAGCTGCACGCGACAGAGAGGACAGAGTGACAAGGAATTTAATTTTGTAACTTAAAAAACCGTTGCCGACGGTTTTGGGGCTCATGTGTCATGCACATGCGTCACTTTTCACGTCAGTTTCAATGTGTGTCACAATTTTGCAGGTTTCGTTTCCAGTTTTTTTCCTTGTTATTTGCATCATCTCAATGTTGGCAGGAAAAATACATTCCCTGGCCATTTGTTACTGAAAAAAGAAAATCGCTTCGTTCATGGACATGCGAGAGTGGTGAGTGATGGCGAACAACCGTGAAGTTACAATCAATTTGCACCCTCACTACGGTTCCTCACATCCACATGCGCGTTCAAGATGAATCCCTGTCGAGACCTCCATCCTTTCCAGGGGAGTTTTCCCATTGTTAAAGACTGAAAAGCGTTGACGTTGTTTGGCACGGTTCGTTAGCGATTCGAAACGGAAAACCGTCTCCAAGGGGACGGTTCACTCTCCGGAAAACAGGGAAGCGGCAGTATTTTCGACACACACTAGGACTGAAGAATAATCATAGACCCAGCGTAGCTGGTACAAGTTTTGGTGCTTGTGTGTGTGATGCTACAAGGTGTGGTACATGATTTCTGTTCTTCGGAGTAGGCAGAATATGGGTCGGTTCGAAACCTGTCACGATGGAGTGAGTGCCAAGCTATTAATAAGTGGCAAGGCGAAAGATTTTCCAACTACGTCATATAAAGTATTTAAATGTTGACTGTTCTGGAAATCTTTAAAAGGAACTAACGAATGTGTTATTGGTTATACATTCACATTGTTATGTATGTGAACCAAATGGTTGCAAATAACTGTAAATAAAACGTTGCAGCGCAACATTTTAAATATCAATTATCATCGCTTCCTTTAAGAACGTAGATGCCTTGCTAAAAGTTAGCGAAATTGCTACCTACTTTTCCTAAAAACATGATGCTGAACGACGAAAAAATGGTAAACAAATGACTTCGAAAATGTCGGTAACAAATGCTCTTTGTTTAGCGAATCATGAATCATGCTTTTAGCAGGTGTGCATATTGCTCACTCAACCGATGGCCGACACATCACACATGAACATGATGCTCGCTAAGTGGGGAAAAGCTCAACTGTCAACGTGCATAGAAAGAGACAAAAGCGATGGGCAATAAAAAGATCTAAAACAAACCATCATCATCTTTGCTCCAACATTCCGTCTATCTCGTGTCGACCAAAACCAAAGCAATGCAAAAGAAAAAGCAACGGAACCATTGTGCTGGCGGAAATAATTTAACCAAATTTATGATTCCATTACCGAATCATTTTGTTCCTAGCCATTAACCTCCGCGAGAGACGTGTCGGCGGAAAGATATCCCTTGGATAGCTAAGGATAGAGAAAAGGAAATACCGTAACGAAGCTGCTTCTTTTCGCATCATTAATTATAATTCTCCGTTCCCGGTACGAAGACCAAAAGATTTTGGCACTTCAGCTCAAGAAGATGGGACCGTTAATTCGGCATGATGGATCACGTTAAAACCGGAAGCAACATTTTTCGGAGCATCAAAAATATCGATTTATAAAAAAACATGCAAGAAAATTAAATAATAACCACACAATTTCTAGCAGCCCTAGCTCAGATAATCGATTATTTTTTAAAAGACATTTAATGACATTTAAAGGACAGTTTTTTTTATGATTCAGATGTGAAGTTATCGTGGCAGCGATAGACCGATGATCGTCGGCTGAAAACCTTGAATTGTCCAGGTCAGCATCTAGTCAAGATCAAGGCTAACAGCACGATCTGCTGGGAAATCGCATTATGCACCCTTTTCCGTCTTTTCGTCTTTTTCTTGCCCCTAGCAGCAATGACATTGTTCCGGTAGATCAACAGGATCATTTGATTTATTGTACCTAGCATTCTTTTTACATGATGGCATTCATGATACTGACCTATCATCGACATAACGTCCACAATGTAAATAAGAAAGTAAAATGTCTTCCACCAATCAATACTGTTGTTTAATGCTAACCATTTGTGTTTAGGCAAACATCCAATAAAAATAAAAGAAAAAAATGTCTTCGTTTCATCAATGACAATGTATGCGTTAGGTAGTCAGAAAACGTCGAAACAATAGTCAGGTAATTTCTTTAAAGGGCTCAGTGAAGATGTCTACTATGAGCACGCACAAATTTATGCGTTCAAAGTGCTGGACGATGTCGTCCACTTGAAATGCCGCCATTTGATTGAAAATCTTTTCTGAACCCTCAGCGTATAAAAACCGAAACAATGCAGAATCATGATAGTCGACTGAACAAGGCAAGGGAGCGAGAGCTTCTTTTCAGCGGCCCAAAAAGATCAGGGCAAATCTTCTGATTTAATTATTCATGAACATTAAAATGCAATTACGATGCCAAGTGGACTAGGGCAAAATCAAAAGAATGAAAAGCAGTAGTGCGAGTTCGAATTTACAATGATCCTTAAATTGTTTCATTGTCTTCCGGACAAAAAAGACTTCTTGCCATAGGATATTTTTAGAAGAGTACTTACCTACTCTCGCTAACACAATCTTAGATAACGCATAGATGAAGTATCAATGACATTGGTTTATGGTGATAATCGAAGCACATCCGGTGCTTGTTAGGGTTATTATTAGGGTTGAGCTGAAAATAAGACTTACTTTACACAAAGTAGTTCTGCATCGCTCCGGAACGTGAGCTGTCGATAGCTCCAACACGTGCTGTCGATCAGAGAGTCCTCCTGACCCGGAGCTGTTGGCTGCCGGAGCGGCTACGGTTTAATGACTTCGGTGTTCCCCGAGGCTGATAGCCACATCCCTCCGATGCACGATCGTTGACAAGTATGAATACAGTCCGGACCACACTTGTTCCAATCTGGTCAGCTCGACCACCGCCCGGCTGTAATTGAATTATGCAAATTCGAAGTAAAATGAGACAGTGCTATGTTTTAACAGAGCAACGATCAAACTGGAAACCGAAGCGGTTCGGAACATGTAATGGAGAACCCATTTTGGAACATGTTCTGCCAGAAGCTCGAAAGCAGGTTTGGACAAGGTCTTCCGCGACTCCGAACTTGTGGAGTGATTGCAAAATGTAAACCGTTTTTTCCCCTTTTTATTGCATGCACACATTTTAACATGTATATGTAAGCGAAAAAGAAAGAACTCACACGTGATGGGGGAACAGAATAACTGTTGAACACTGGCGAGAAGTGGAATTTCAACTTTGTTTGGTCAAAGCTAATGAAGAAAAAGGAGTAAGAAAACAAATCAAACATGAATCGAAAAAATCCTCAAGGCAACTGTGGTATTGTAATTATGTCATGTTAAAATTGATGATGCATAAAGATAATAAACTATTACATGTGTCAGAAGTGTCTTGTGAGTAATGTCATAATGTTATGCAAACAGGAGACACCACTTTCCCTTAATGGTGATGATGGAAACTGATAAATATCCGATGCTTTGGTTGAAATTAAACAGGAATTAATAGGATTATCAACCGAGTAATGTAGGCAAGCATGTGCGCTCACCGGAATATTCTAGACGGTCAGGAGTGGATTCTGTGTTCAGTTCTGGTCATTGTGTTCCAGTGTTCATTGTGACGGAGGTATTTCAAATTGTCGTTCGTCGTTGACCCTGTTTCCCAGGTGGTTGCCCAGATCCTTTTGCAGTCGTTCCACGGACTCCATTGTCTCCAGCAGCCATGAACTGTTTCGTAAGAAAGAAATTAAATGAAAACAACATAGGGGTCATAAAATAACACTATGTTAGAACAGGGATCTCCAGGTGCTGCTGAATTGATACCCACTATAACAGCGCTTCTACACACGCGTTTTAAACTTGTCTCCTACCAGTTAATTGACAGTCGAACGCAGCACAACAAAAACTACAAAGAATAGCGGTCCAAAAGCCGGAAAAGAAAAAGTTTTTGAGGGCCTGAGACTTTGGCACATTATCTATCGCCTACTAATAAACTTCAAAGATTTCCAATGTGACACACTACCGAGATAAAGCATCAGAGCTGCTTTTGAAGCAGATGCAGCTGCTGTTGCAGCAGAAACTACATAAAAGCAGTGCGTGGTAGAAAACCGATCACCATTTAAATCTGTTTTATGGTCGTCAAGTTGACCTGGTGTGTGGGCTTGACTACGGCACGGACGGGCACTAAACCTTCTAAACCATCAAGAAACCTGTACAAAAATAAGGGAAAAGTGAAAAAATGTAAAACCAGCCATATAGAAATATATTTAAGTAAAATTCTTTGCTTTTAGCTGTTAAGGATGATAAGAAATATTTTCCAAGCGAAGTTTTAGTAAAACGATATAAATTTTCACTCATTGTTACTCTAATTGTTTTTTGCTTTTAGTCAACCTTATTTCGGTTGGTTATGCTTTCATTTATGCTGAAGTTTTCGAAAACCAAATCGTTCCGTACTAATTGAGAATGAGATCTCAATAATTATCTGTTTCGGTTCTGTTGTCACTCGAAAACCTGTTGCAACATTAACTCTATCGCAAGTTAAGTTGCAAGACTTTATACATATTTTTCTAGAGTTTTGCGTTAAATTAGGCAACTGCCAAATACCAATTATTCATTGTCTTGATTGACGCCATGGGAAACAAACAGCACTTTACTACCAGGAAACGTGAACTATATGCAGAAAAGCCAAAAGCACCCCTCCTGTTTCTAATGATTGAATAATGACATGTTTGATCTCAATCAATCCCATGGGATCAGGGAGAGTATTTAGAAAACTCTGTGTCCCCTTTTGTGAATATCTTTGTAGGAAAACTATCTCGCGTTTGCCTTCGGTGGAAAAGTTATTCACACTCACAGTGTCACAGCACTACAAATGGTGGCCGGAAAATATCGGTAGATAAGTCATTGTGCATACAAATGGTCCACATTCTTCACGAGGGTCGAATATTTGAGATGCTTTGGGTTCTTGTTCCACTTTCTTGTGGAAACCGGAAATGTTCGTGCAGAGAAGATCGCGGGTTTAAATTAATTTTGTCAGGGAATTTAACAAATATTCCCACAAGGATTTTGTCACTTGTCGAATGATGGGCTGTCAAGCCATGCTAAGTGAATAGTGTGGGAGAGAAGGCGACCCTTCATTATGAGAGGATGGAATAGTTTCTAAAGCACATGCAAATGAAGTTGGAACATGAATAATGAAAGGGAAAACGTCTCTAACATTGTCGTTATTTCAGAAGCGGTTGTATCAGTCTACAATATTGTCTTGAAGAAACACCAACATCTACAAACGAAAATGCTCGGTGAGGATTCCTAAATGTAATCGCGCATAGGCGATTTCCTTTTGGTTTTTTCTATCGTCTCTGAAGCATTCGTTACATGAAATAACCAAATAAGGGCCACAAGCACTTACCAAAAACTATGATTGGAACTGGTTCCAAAATAATCGATAACGTTTAACAATTGACGATGGTATTGTTTGCAAGACTTTTGTAATTGCCGTAAACAATAAGCTTCTGAATATAATACCAATCGCAACATCTGGTAGTTGAAAATAAAATAGAATGCTTTCGTCGATCGTTTCGATCTCTACTTAAATTTTATTCCATATTATCTTACAACTTAAAGAATACCGAACCCTTATTCCTGAAGCATTAATGTACGTCGGTCAAGAAAATCAACAAAAGCCTGTTAGATAACAGATCTTGTAACCAAACTTTTACTTGCATTTCAGCATCTTGCTTTTACTTTATTGCAGCAGTGCAATAAGAAGGTAGTGTTCGATGATTAAGACATTCGGAGGATTGACCTAGCAGGACACTCTTCTTCTACCAGACCACCTTCGGGCACCGGAGTTGCGTTTGCGGTTGCAAATCAGCTCGACTTGACCACCCGTACTGACGCATACGGTCTTCGGCGTAATGTTAATTTGCATTTGGTGGCAACGAAAGAAAGAAAAGGTAACACGAGTAACACGGTGAGAACCGGCGAAGTTAACAACAAAAAAGAAGCAAGTTTTTGGGGCGACTTGCCTGCCAGACAATGCATCGGTGGTGATAAAAAAATAATAAAAATGCAGCTTAAAGACAAAACAAGACCTCCAACAGCGTGGACCACACACAGTTGGAGCCATGAAGTACTTCGAATATAATAACTCGAAGAGGTTTCATCGAGTTGATGTAAATTGCGCTTTAGCGTTTCGATTAAATTGCAACGACCGTCGAATATGAAAAAGCATATTGTAAAATTTAAAACTAATTTGAATAATTAACTAATTTTCGTATGATAATTTAGTTTTTGTACTCAGACCATGTATTTAAAGAGGTTAAAAGGGAATCACATTTATAAAAACAAATATTTACGACGATCTTCTCATCAATTTATTTTACTTTTACTTCCCATCGCAATGTTTTAAATTATTATGTCGTAAGAAGATTGAAGATTGAAGATTGTGTCCATGATAATTCATAAAACAATGTTTTGTGACATAACTTTAAGCAAAGTGCAACATATGATGGTGTACAACAACTATCAAAACTGTCAACAGAACCAGTGACATAAATTCCTTGTAAAGTTAAAATTCCCACAATTTGTTCAACAATACATTCAAATTACACTTCGACAAAAGCCGAAATTTCAATGCTCGTTACAACATTTGACGAGGGTTACAGTATAGCATTTATATTTATTCCACCCTTTGTAAGGGAACAAACATTCATTTGCTTTTAAACCGAATCGTTAGGCACGCGTTGTCATCAATCTTGGGTCGTCAGCGGTCAATCACACCGAGCTCATCTCCATTTTTCAGAAATTCGTCGTCCTCTGCATCATTAATAGATATCGTTGATGTTGGGTGTTCGAAATAGACATACTTTATGAAACAAAAACCGCTCTTTCACAGAGCATACTAACAATCGTCACCATTCTTCACCTTCAAGAACAATAAATAACCCATCGGTGCATCGCAGCACACTTCCGGTCTAGTGGTCGCCCAAAGGTGGTCAACCTAAAGACGTTCTTAGAGAGGTATTTTGTCTAATGCCCGTTGAAAACTGTTCTCTCTCTTTCTTTGTTTCCGATACCATATGGGGCCTGTCTGGTTGCTTGATATTTATTAGGCAACATTACTCACATCTTTTGACACAGTTTCGTCTCAAGTGGTCCCGTTTGTGGAGTTCCTTCCTGAAACTTCACATTGTAAATAATCACCCCTTCAAAAAGGTGCTCCCACAAGAGCAACCAACGACATCTTGAACGAGATGATTGATGTAGGGTGTAACATCCGCGGCTTAGAAAGCCGGGTGTTCAAAGTTGCATTGCTCCGGCAACATTTATTCTCACGCTCTGGAAGCGCCGTTTTAGTCATGAGGCAGAACTCTTCTTCTATGGTTCATTCCCTTTCGTTTGCCACTTCCCAAGAAAACAAGGTTTCGCTCCTTAATGAGAAAGTGTTCATCTTTTCAACAGAAACGAGCATTACTTTTCAGTGCGTTTCGTGGCTGGGACCATGCGCTTTATTTGAAATAGGACGCGGTCAAAAGTATTATTTATCTATAGTTAAACATCCTCTTCGTGATAAAAGCATGCTGTTTGTGCTTCCAAGCACTTCAAACACATGGTCTACAACTTCATACGGTGAAAACCTTTTACGGTAGTTTCTACTTTTACATATCTTCAACTTAATTTCAACAAGAGGTTGACCAAGAGGTACGATTGTTGTTTATCCGCATCTTATATTTGGATGTGCGACTTGCTCATAAATGGCCATCTACGAAAAATAAACAGTAACCAATACACCTTCCGATCGTTGTTTTCTGGAGCCAACCTTATCATCAAAATATGAAGCTACTATGAGTGGAATGATAAACGAACATAGTAGTAGTGTTTCCTTCTTTCACTGGTTCTATTCACCCAGCATTGCGAATGATTCTCAATTGATTAATTACCGCTCACAATGTTAGCGACTTCCCGTACCAATCCCAATGGTCGCCACGGAGGTTCAGCAACAAAGCTGGCACTAAGAAGGTTGGCCACATTTTGATGTTTGTCATTCAAACAAGATCGTTCCAAGTGATCGGACTCACCACAGTTAGCTGCGATTTTATCATAAAAGTGAATCGCCAGTCAAATACAACAACGAATGGTTCACGCATTATCAAACAGAAGTCCTAAACTCTCTAAAATCACAACTGTTTGTCGCCGTTATAGAAAACAGCTTCTTGTCATCATAAACCTGCTTTATGCTGCGCCACTCGTTTTTATTGTACCCCTAGCCACTTGATCATTTTCATAACGGTCTAATAGGCTTCGTGTAGCCGATTGTCACCCTTGTTGAAGCCTCAGACCCAGCTAAAATGTTGTAATGGAGCTCCATCAAGACAGTGAGATCGGAACAAGTTGAGCGCAGAAGGCTCATAAATAACACGTTCAGCTTCTGTACTATCTTAATATGCAAATCAAGATTTATCGAGATAATAGGATTATAGCTGTCACCATAAGGTCGACGATTGCTGGTTGTATAACCTGCGTGCGGCTGGTTATGTATCCGATTGGTCCACCGATCCGTTTGCATCACCAAGACACAAGATCACGAACTTCAAAGAGTGGAACCCCCTTGCAAGAGCACATGGCCGTTGTTGAACTCGTTTTGCGATAATAATTTAGATCATTCAACAAGATCCGTTAAGCTATGATAATGAGCAAAGGCAACACTGCTACATATCAACCTAACGTTTTCTTAAACTATTTTAAAAATGTAATAAAAATCAAAAATAAATTTATCATAGACCTACAAATTCCAAGCTGAGAAAATCTAAGAAATCGCTGAGTTTCATAGCTTCGGAGTAAATCATTAGAAATACAATATAAAGAGCGCAATCAAATTTAGGGTCTGCGACGCATTCCAACACTCCATGGGGTTATTTGGGGCGAAGGGTTTTTTCTTTGAGCTTTTAAACTTCACCTATGGGTAATTTGAATAACAAATGATGTATTGAGGAATTTTGTTATTTCCTGTTAGTTTTCTGGACACCAACATAATGCTGGCACCACAACGAACTTGCAACACAATGTTAACAGCGTAAAGGTGCCCAGTTCGGTTTGTCGAACTGAAAAAAGTTTTGATACCGTGTTGGACTTTAAAACACAATGCCGAGGCATTGTAACAAAAAATTATGTCATCAGTTTAGGAAAAGTGTAGGCAGAAAACCAAACGTTCCTTGTTGGGTGTTGACATAAAAACTAAAATGGCGCCATATTTGTTTGGTTAAATACGCAAAGCTTATTGTCATTCTGAACATTTTTACAACCAACCTACATAAATACATATCTCTACGTTAGAAATTGTTCTTTTTAGTTTAAAAGGGGATATTTTTTTTAATTATAGATGGTTTGAACTTATGGCATTAGGATTACAATGGATTATTACCAATACAAACATATCTCTTATTATGGTATCGTCATGAAAAGGCTTCATTTTTTCTCTTGTAAGAATGTCTGACGCATTTACCGCCTTGCTTTCTCGATGCCAATGCTTACAGAAATCAATTAATGGATAAAAAATCGACATGAAAAGATAAATTAAGCCCCAACATATGCCTATGCGTGCTGTGAATGTTCAGCCGAATTAATTTGCTCGCAATCGAACCAATGAATATATAGAACGACTTACGACTTCCAAACGCACTACAATCGACTGTATGGAATGGAAGCCAACTACAAGACGAGTTCTTCGATGGTGCAAAAATGAAGAGATCAAGTGGAATCGCAGACGACGTCCATTAATAAATCGAATTGAATCTAGAGTTCGAACCAGCTTGGCAATGTGATTGCAGCTGATCAAGAAAATACAGGTGAAAGAGAAAACGTCAAATGGTGACTAAACCGATCAGGCTGCTTCATTGAAGCATAAAATGCTGGCTACATGCAGCATTCAACGGATAAGTATTTTCAGTCATTGGTGAAGATGACTCAGTTTCCGAACGGGTCTCGGTTCGATTTTCGACAGTCGTTGGAATGAAAAATCAACGATCGCGATCGTATGAACATCGGTTGAGCAGGCAAGTTTGTGTCCTATTAAGTTATATTAATTCTGCTACGCCTGTCTGCATATGAATAATAATGCCTCCGTCTGCCGCAAAGGCTAAGCGGCCTTCAAACGACGAAAATGAAAACGGAACATTAACATACTCTGCTGTACTTTCAAGCTTTCCTCTTAGCCAAATAAACACGCGCCGCCACACTTCATAAGGTTAGAAGTTGAATAATTTAAACTGAAATCAACACGAGAGAGTAAAGCCACCATCATAATGAACATAAGATAAATAAATAACTTCTCTTTAGGGCCAGGGCTATGATGAGACCCCTATCAAGGTAAGCAGACCTCTTAGCGAGGTGGTAGGAGAGAAAAGGTAACTAGTCGGAAATTAACACTCACTTGCCACTTGCAGCAACCGAGGTTGCACCTTGACGTTGTCATGAGATGCATGGTATTCGCATTTCTATAGGCCGATGCCGCGGTATTCGACGACCGACTCCCGGGTAATGGTTGCCGCAGCTTCCAGCAGTTGGATACCGCTACAAAGGACGGTGTGGAGGTTTTTCACAGTCGGTTGCGATTTGGTGCTTCCGCTGCACTTGAACGAAATCTGCAACAGCAATGAAAATTGAAGTTGTAGTGAAGGCGGCAAACATAAGCACTCGACGTCGTTATTCTTTCTGCCAGAGAGTATTCTAAGGACTCCTGGCGGTCGTAGACGGATAAAATAAACCTCTGGGTGAGAGAATTTGAGCTTCACGCCAAGTAGGGGAGTTAGGTCCTTTTGAAAGATAACTAAACATTCCAGTAAACCACGAATCAGCCCCTGTTATTTCTATTTTTGGAAGCAAACCAACGATCAACTGTCCTACAATGAATACGACGTTTTGTAGTGGCGTTGGTTCTAGCGCCGAAGCTTTCAATATGATTGATGACCGCTGGTCTCAAAAGTGTCGTGTTTATGGGCTCCAGTGCATCGACTTTTCAATACGTCGTCAACGAAGCTCCCAAGCAGCTCTTGGCCATCTTCGAAGACCTACTCTTCCTCATCGTCACTATCGTTAAACTCGGGTAGCTGTTGCGGTTTCCTGTTAGCCACCTTGCCTCTTACCGATTCCGTCACGATGGTGGGGACTCGAAAAGTCAGACCTCGATTCACTATCATCGTGAGGCAGTCCATAGAAAAGGAAACTAAAACCGCCATGTTGACCACCTCCTGGCTGCTAACCAACTCACTCGTACCACTAACTAGCTGGCGCTCTAGCTTGCCGGCTGGCGTTATCTATCTGTGAGCCAAATTACATTGACCACCGAGCCAAACAAGCCGTTGGTAAATAATTGAAACGGTGTCGCTTTACTCATCCCCATATAGACTGCGAAAAGGAAAAGGGTTAAAATTGGCTCGGGTGTTTGTAGCCTATGTGCTGCAGGATCGAGTGTATTCTGTTCGGTGTAACCGTCGTTTACTCCTGAAACGGAACGTAACCAACGTCATCGGACCTTCGAGATCTTTGACTACAGCAAAGTTGAAGTTGTTTTAGGTGAACCTTTTTTTTCTTTTGTATTATAGAGACTTTGAGCTGCAATAGCCTTACATTCGTCTCTTTTTAGGTGAACCTGGCCGATTATATAGTACTTTACTGCACCAATAACAGAACCCCAATCAAAAAACGAATGTTGAAAAGGACCAGTGGCTCACTTGAAACTTAGCACTTGAAAAGCTGGTAAAGCATAAAACGCTTGTTACGTAAAATAGAGAGTTCACTGTACCACTTGCGAAGTAATTTTTAATACTTCCCAGCTTTCTTCAACGGTAAAGCGTTCCATTTTCAAAATGAAATTTGACGTCTTAAACGTCAAGTAATCGGTAGTTCAAAAAGAAACACCCTGTTCAAGCGACTGTCAACAATCGTAAATATAGATCGTACCAAATCACTAGAAGCGTCCAACTATTGTGTAACAAACCCAACACCGTAATTCACACAACAACGGGCAATTTGTACGCGATGGACATCAAACCCGAACCGAATACCGGCAGTGGTTCGGTGGCTATCAAGACCGAAACCAACAGCGACGGTACGTTGTCAGATGAGAAAAAGTCCCCTAAGAAGCGGAGCGATTTGCTGACCAGGCAACCATCCCACATCATGGGCGGCAAGGATCATGATCAGTTGCGCAATCGTGAAATGCGGTTGGCGAAGAATCGGGAAGTAGCCCGCCAGTGCCGACACAAAAAAAAGGAATACATCAAGCATATTGAAAATCGAGTGGCGCTGCTGGAGAACCAGAACAAGGCCCTCGTCGAAGAACTGAAAGAGCTATACCGCCAGCAGAACAGTGACAGAGTCGTCCAGAACACCGCTAGCGGCCGCCTAACAGACCGGCTGGAATAGTGACCGAGTAGCAGAACACCTGGGCCAACCGCACTATAATCAACTGTTTTCTTCATGGTTTTCGACACTATATTATGATTTGAAATACAGTTAATTATTCAGTATACTCTGAACATCAATAAACTTGTTCCAACGAGATTCCAATTTATTAATCCCGGGTCCATCCCTGAAATGACAATCTGGAAGGGCTGCAAAACACGCTTCAGCTGTTATGACCTCATCATTTGATGAAAAACGCTTTCGACGCATGACTTTTTGTTGGGTACGAAATAGATGGAAGTCGCTAGGGGCATAATCCATTTACCAGATTAGGCCCCTGGATGCAACAAACAATCCGTACTTTAATTCATGAAGTACGATTTAGTTTAAGCTTTAGCTTAAATTCAGCAACCCATCTTTTTGCTGTATTCATTGAAGGCAAAGAGTCCTTATAAACTTTCAACATTCGTTCATAAGTGTTTCCTTTGAGTTTAAACCTTCCAAAAATAAAAATTCAATCGCTCAATTTTCCACGTTTCACCGTTTTCCGACAGTTTTGCGACCCGAAGAAGCTTCGGTAGCACCTTCTCATTGGGGAACATTTCTTGTTGCACACCTTTCGCAATTTAATCCACTACACTTCTTTCTGCGCGCTTCCCACCATGCACCTGATCTCGATTTCATCTAATAAATGTTGCAGCCGATAGAGTACTGTGTGGAAGGACTACAACCCGAATCGAGGGCGAGTTTCGCGAATTAATGCACTTCACTACTCCGAGAGTGAAGGGCTGCTTCGAGCAACGGAAACTCCCAGAAAGATAGTGATACGATGTATAACCTGACCAAGACTTGCGAGATTGGGTGCTTTTCACTAATTTACTTTCTTCTTTTCTAAGACCTTATCGCAAGAAAGGCATGACTTCTTGGTGGCGGACCAAATTGATCGCGCTTCCGTTCTCGCCTCACTGACCGCAACTTAAAGCGGTGGATAATAGTGATTTCTTCTCTAGTGTTCCGGTTCCGTGTGTAACACAGTAGAGGTGGGATATAAATTTTGCACACCGAACAAACGAACATGGTGCATGTCCTCAGTGACTTTCTTCAATGCACGAGCAAGTCACCACGATGTTTTCCGGTTGGCCAGAGGTCATCGCGAGGAGAAAACTTGATCAAGGTTTTCGTTCTTGAACGTTTTCACGCTTCGCGGAGTCAAGACGACGTCTGGGTTTATTGGGGATGGGGTTTTCTGCCGGTTCCACTCTTGCTCAATCGATAAGGTTGGTGTCGTTTCCTCGGCTTAGTGCTCGTTGTTTTCGTTTTCCAACCAAGTCAAGCTTGTCAGCCCAGGTGATACATTTAATTGGAAAATTGAATTAAGTCTTAGTGATTGCTTCTTGCTTGCTTGCCGTCACCATTTGTGTTTTTTGAAAGATTTCCGAGCAAACAAACAGGGATTATAAAGTGGATCATTCTCTTTTTTGAATGACCAGAACAATTAAGATGGTGGCAAAAAACCAAAGCATTAAAGATACCGTATGCCCATAAATGTAAAAAAACCCAACTTCAAAATTAAACATGTGAAAGACACAGGCAAACAACCTGGTCGAACTTGCTTCTAGAGTTACTCACAAACGCAAAAAAATAAGCGAATCACAATCAGAACGAATTAAATCCGCGCATGTCGATGGAATAGAACTGATAAAAACTTGCAGGATAATAAAGACATTTTTACGATGCCCGACCCACATAAGCATTTCCACTTCTCGATGATTGCAAATTGCAAACTGGTTCTTGCAGCAGCCTCGGAAACACGTATTCTACTGCTGCTGTCGCTGCCAATCGTGCTCTAAGCAGAACCGGATCTAACATCACAGACTGGCGTATCTAGTTTCGCCATCTAACATCTGCTACTTGAGAAAAATTTAAATTTTAGATTTCAACTAGCTACCACGAAATAATAAATATCATAAATGCAACTTAGGAAACTTAAAGACTAGTTTGCATCCACTCTTTATGGACTATCAAAAAACCAAAGAAAGCTCGAGAAATTTTAATGCAAGAAATAATGATTGCATTCCAAACATCAAGATGAGTTTTGAAACCATGGAAGTGCCTTGACTTTTTAGTACCGTTAAGAATATTGCTCATTAGTGCTCATTACATGGTCGTAGAATATTATTCAAATCTAATATTATCGCGCTTCTTGGTTTAGCACAAACGTGTGCTAAATCTGCTACGGGGGCCCACCGCG
>NC_069145.1:58558694-58673446 GCF_943734635.1 Anopheles cruzii
CTGACCTTTGGTAGCACCTGCTAGTGGTGTGTCTTCGTTTGTGCCGTTTCAATGTTGCTCAACATGGTGAGTCAGATCAGCGTCTGCACGTGCTAGAGGAACAACACGATCGATGACGCTGTGTTTTTATTGCAATTAAATGCACCCATACTGCAGGAGCCTTTTGCGAGAATGCTAATTCATGACAGACTGTTCACTGATTGGCAAATTGCAGGTGCTCTTCATCAGCACGTGCTCTGGTGCTGTAACCAATTGCACTAAAAAACAAACACGTGAAAATGCATCCGTGACAACGAGCGACGTTTACAATACGTTTCCGTCGAAAATGTACTCACGACGAAAATAGAAACTGCGAAATATTCAAAATGCCTCTCTTACTTTCTGAAAAGTGTATTCTGTCTTCTGCACTATTCAGACACGTGACTGATAAGTTCAAAAGGTCACTAATGGAAAAATTTATGTATCAATGTAGCTTTCAAATCGTTGGAAAGTTCGTACTTACCGATGTAACGGAAGTGACTACAACAACTCATTTGCTTCTTACTTTGCTTGTCAATCTTTCTCTGGTATTCTGGTAGAGAATGTCGAACATATCATCATTTGAACAAAGCATCATTAGTTTCGTTCAAATGTTATGGTCAAATGTTATTAACCAAGCCTTGGTTTCGGTAGTTGTTTTATTCAAATCAAGGACCTTCTGTTTTTGCACGAAAGCAACGTCACGTTTATTATAACAATTGTACTATTTTAATATTCTAATATTATCCGACCGTCGAGGTTTCGCACGTAGACCCTCGAACGGTCGCGAGAAGAACACACACTGCCGATCGGTATCGGCGTCGATCGTGGGTGAGTCCCGAGTCATTACCTACTGTCTGCGTTATTGTTAATCTCTGCCCTCGCCACTGTACTCATTTTCCTTAGGGATCAAATTACATCATTTTAAAAATAGGTCGTTTTTCTCGCAAAGGGCAAAAAAAGGAACGTGCAACCGTCGCAGCATACTGACAGAACGGTTGGGCTCAGTTTTTGTAAAAAAAAATCAGAACTTCCCGATAATACGCCAGGCGGAACGCTGGCGCCAGGCAAAAACACTCCCTCTTCTAACCGTTTGTTTTGACGTTTTGTCCCGATTTCTGGCCCTGTTGGGACTTCAACGACAGCGCCATGCGCCGAAATGACTAAGCAGTCGAAGGTCAAAATCCTTGGCTCAAGAATGTCTACACTTGAGTCGTGTAACCCTTGTTGATGTAAAAAGCTTTCGGAGTGCTGAACACATTGCAGTGCCACCGAGGGAATCCTGAACCAAATCTCTACAGGCCAAACAGGATCGTTTCGGTTTTCGTCCTACAAAGGGTCACACAGCAAAAACTAGGCGTCCAGATGATTGACACAATTTCAGCATCACGTGTACGCGGGACGAAAGAGACAGAAAAGAGACGGAAATGTATTATCGAATGAAGCAATCGGAGTGATAGCTGCTGTGGAGGTCCAGGCCGATTGCAACCAACAAATGTTCCGGCGCCCGTGAGCCTCATCAATCATTGCATCGAGATGGGTGAGATTCATGTTAAGGCGTGATATAGCTCTTGCAATTCGAGTGTCGACCCCAGAGGGTCACGTACTCAAATCAAATAAATACTGCATCCGAACGGCAACTCGAAAACAGGAAATATCGATTGCACCGTTTGCAGATCGAACGTGAATAGCATTGTCCTTCGGGGCCATTGCCGGTAGGTTGTTGTGAAGCAACACCGAAAAGTGCTTAAGCATATTGCCCGTTTCGATTACGGGGTTGAAAAACAACTACAACGCTAAGGTCCCACGGTTCCCTGCGACAAGGATTGATCGATGCGGATTTCTCTTTAATTTAAATCTCCGCCGATACACATCTATTCTGACGGAAGTGTAGAGCAGTACGACCTGTGTGGAAACGGTTATGTTAACCTTATCAAATATTTTAACACAATTCAATCCTCAATCAAGATGCCTTTTTAGTGTGTCTTAGCAGATGTGGAAGCAATGTCTCATTGAATGTAAAGTTTGTCGCTATTTCTTGAGTCCAATGATGGAACTTACACCATTTTATCATAACATATCCATGGACATTCATGTAAGGCTAATTATTTTAATGGAGTACTACACTTGACACTACACATATCTCTTTTTCTGTGGTACCAACGTTGTCCATCACCCTGCTAATTTGATCAGAAACAGGGCAACACGACGTCAAAAATTCCCGCCGATATTTACAGCTTAAAAAACCAACCTCACGAAACATGAGCCATTTGGCATGAGGTCGCGGCACGAACCAAAGCCAACGAAGACGAAAGTGTGAGAAAAAGAAGGAAGGAATGGAAGGAAATCGACCTGCGGATGGCATACAGGCCATAATGCTTCACATCCACGTATCAGGGAAAAGACCTCCTCAAAAGACCATATTGAAGAAACCGTAAAACTATTTGCCGGGCCGAACGACTAAAAATTGGCAGAAACTGGAGACAGCTACGATTCGTAAGATAAGTAGCAAAAATTGCATGAGCAAAGTTAACACAAGGATGCAACGAAAAGATACAGGTTGAAAGTACCCGAAACAAGGAACTTATTAACTATTCATTGCTGGCAGAAATGGAGTTTATTATGGAACCAAATCAATTCATCAACCAAACCCATAAACTTCGAGTCTTCCCACTGTTTGGTTTCATAAAAGCACAAGCCAATCGTAGTCTCTAAGGAATTTGGACCAGAATATGGCTAGGGATTCGGAACAGATGAAAAAATACGAACTAAATTTTACGAGTCCCTAGACCAAAATCCACATACGTTACAACAGAAGATACAGCGCCCACGACAGCATTTCAGACCCAGCGGATATCATTAACGAGCAATAAACTAGTATTAAATTTTTTTGCCGTAAAACGCTGACTAGGCTTACATGGACACTTGCGGTATACTCAAAGGTACATATACAATCGCACAGTTAATGGTTGTGGCAGGGTGAAACACGTTTCTCCCTTTAATGCTAAAAGCATAAGAACTTCAACTGCACCTTCGGCTGTTTAATGATACTCGTTCTCCAATCAGCCTTTCAAGCATAATAACGGATGTTGTCAATGTCAAGACTCGGTTCTTCTACTTTTTTTACAGCATAATCTCGCCGGACTACTTGTCGACGAATTCGATAGCACCGAAAGAGTCACCAATGCAACCTTTTTTTTTCCTGCGAAAAGTCATGGAGGAACAATTTTCAGAATGGGCGCGACAAATTTCGAACATAAACCGTTCAATTACTGGGGATCCTTTGGCATTGGCGGTAATATGCTGACTTATAAGAGGCTGAATTTCATCATTTCGGCAACAGCATTATGAAAGGCAAGTGGCAAGCACAATAAAACGGTTCCAAAATTGAATCTTATTCTTTTGCCTCAAAACATGTTGCTTTTGTGCACCTGCAGCTTTTTCCGAACACCGTGCGGGCGCCAATTTTAGAAGTAGACGGTTACAAGCATTTTTCGTGAATGCCATTTTGGAATGCTCATTTTTCTACTCCAAAAAGCTTTTCGGAGACTCAGCCTTTCTTTTTGAAGAATCCGGAGGTTTTTTTAAGTCCATCTTTTCTTCTCGTATGCCACCGTGTACCTCCTTTATGACTTTGCGAAAAATATTTTGAAATTTTGTATTTTTTTCAGGTTGGCGCAGTGGTTTCTTTTTGCTTTTCGATACAGCATCAGTTTCCTTTTGGTACCAAATCCGGTAGGAACAACAGAAAGAAAGAGAAAGATAAAAAAATCTTTTCATAGGTATTTCCCCACGAAATTATTTTCAACCTAGACATACTTTGCGAATATGTCAATGGATAAAATTCCAAAAACCATCATAAAAAACGACCTTTTCACTCGTTTTGTTGTGATCTTGAGATTTACAATATGTACACTACAGATTATAATTTTTTAATTTAAATTGTCAGTATTAGCATTATTCCTCTACTAGTTCAGTGATTTGCGATTCTTCTGAAACCTTATGCAATCCTTTTAAAAAAAATTGAAGTGCTGTTTTGACTTCTATGCCGAGGTTTAGCGACGAATTCATGCGGCGACGGAAACATACGTTCATAGTTTATGACTCATGTTCCATGAGCAAATCGCACACCGACGAAATGCGCAACCGGAAATGCATTTGTCACTGCCTGTTGCCTGTTGTTTGAAGATGTCGGAGATTATCATTACTAAAACGAAAATGTGAAAACGTAGGCGCCGTGCGGTTCATTACAATATAGGATATCAACATATGTAGGAGTTTTGTGGGTCGATTCCATAAAAATGCAATCGGAATATGATGAAGAGGGGATGGAATCTGAACTTTATTAATTAACTTTGAGTAAATAAATCATGCTAACTTTCAAGGGGCGTCTTCGGGCGTCATTATCAACAAAATACCGACGCCAACATAAGCAGCATAAATGCATACGCTGATGCTGCACTGGGAACGATGATGATCAATGGACATTCACCAGTGCTTGTGTTTGAAAAACTTGCCAGACAAAGTTGGTAACCCAACCTGAAGCAGAGCATCGTTTTGTGTGGTTTCATATGAAAATTGGATTTCATTCTCCTCAGCTAACTGTACTCCGACTGTAACTGATGGTTGTCCTTTCGACATGCTCGATGGAAAACCCCTTCATGGCATGGTAACGAAAAAAACAATGTTTAAACCCTATATAAATTTGAATAACGCTTCAAAATAATTTCGCGTAATATCAAACCAAAAATTCTGTAGGCAAATATACGTCGAATAGTTTAATGCTGCCTACCATTTTTTATTATTCGTGAGATGATATCATTTTATTTGAATTTGAACTTTGAACGATGAAGCAAAATTTTTAAAAGAGGGCATTGATCTTCAAAGTTGATAAAGGAACGAACGATGTCTCTGTTTCGCTCTTCGTTATCTCAATTGATGACAGTTGCTTGAAAGGCCAGGAAATCTTTTACTTGAAAGTAGTCACAGTTAACAGCAATCCGAAAATGAGATCTCAAACATCTAATCATGAGCCACACTACCTATGGCGGCCATCATTACGCAAATCCCTTCACAAAGCGAACAAGCCCTCATCGATCATTTGTCTTTGACTTTGCTTCGCGATGCCGACAGAGAGTTCAAATAGAAACCCAATCGAGAAGCTCGTTGACATGTGGCTGGCGGTTATTACAAGTCGCGGCTCGATCTACGATCGCCTCTCGCTACTGGAATTGTGGTATCGAACATGTGAACAAGCTAACACTATACAGTATACGCATGAGAAACTATGATTAACTTTACCAACACTGCAACATGTTTCTGCAGGGCACTGTGCAGAAGTGAGTGTGCTGATGGCTACCCAGAAAGATAGACTACAAATGCAACGCATTGATGATGATGCCGTGCTAATCCTGCAAACTATTTATGACTGAGCAAAATAATTTGCATTTTTACTTCCCGAAGGGCAAAAGCCCAGCTAAAGCAAGTCGGAAGCAGTAGATTGCGCTGGTTTATGCATCGAGCATCGAGAAGGTGGTATTTTAAAATAAGCTGCTGATGCCAAGACCCCAGGAACAGACATCCCTATAATCAGCTGGGAGTAGAAGACTGAGCTGGGAGTAGACTGACTATAGAATAATATCCGTTACTAGGAAAGCATATATGTGGGAATCGTGGTAGAAGTTTCACCGGGGTCCCACAAGTGACAGCTAGGGGAAGCGCACGAGGCGCAAACGTGAGTTGCATGACGGCGGTGAATTGAGCAAGAAGTGTTTTTCGATATTACCCGATGATTGCAACTCAACTCAATCATTACATATAAGGCTAGGAACAAATCGTTTTCCAGCTGGGAAGGTTCAATACGAACTGTGACGAATTATTTGCGAAGGTTCCGCATATTGGTTACCCTTTTAATGGAGCTAGCCGATGCCGGTTACGGTTTCGCACATTGGAAATAGAATCTAATTGAACACATGAGAAGAAAATATATATATTGCATTCGTTGCGTGTTGAGATTTGAAACCTTTGTAAATTACTTATGCAGGTATGTCAAGGGTATTGAGAAAATGAAATTATTTTGTTGTTATTAGTATTGAATGTTTAAAAATGAAGGTACGTAGATGAATATCAATAAGAAAAAGATTGCTATTTTTCCATGCTTAACATCTCTTAGGGTCTTAAAGAAACATGCCTCACATTGAAATCATATTGATTCATATTGAAAATAATTATTCACATTGAAATAACAAAATTTCTTCCAAACTGTAATCCAAAACTTACAAACAGTTGAGTATCAAACAAAATAGAAATACATGGTTGAGCAAAAGTAGAATTAAAAAAAAATTAAAGGAAACAAAATAATGTTTTACACAATTGTTTTAGACTTTCTTGTTACCGTTTCGACTTTGACTAGTTGTGATGTAGTAAAATGAACTTCCAATTGTGTGCCCTGTAGAAAAAGGCTACTGTAAGCGGTTTACGCCAGTAGTTGAAGAATCAAGAGAGAGAAAGATTGATAGCAATTGAGAAGTTAAACCTATTTCACGCATCATTGTTGTTTATTAACCAACAGTGTTTGCCGATGACTTAAAGGGTTAAGGCAAACTGGTCAGATAATCAACGAACGTTTCTTATAGACACGAGAAGCCGAGAAATAGCAGGGTTTTGTGAATAAAAGGCACGAAGGAAAAAAGCAGAACTCTCGAAACGCAAACCGCTAATTACGGTGACACGCTTATGCCGTGCGTTTGTTGGTCGGGCATCAGAATCAACTTCATCATCTGGACCCTATAATTAACCTCTTCATGACCAACGGCACCATAACAGTTGCTATGTGTGATGAAGCATGGCCGCTCTTATCCCAAACCAAACTATTTCAGTCAGTTTCTGTCATCCATACAACTATGAGGGTAGAAAACCTTAAATTTAAATGGCATGTAATTACTTAATCCTTGGAACGTGTCCTTGATTATGTTATTTATACTGAATCCTTTCAGATGTGTTCCATCGTACCATGATGAGTCAGGAGATTTTGGGTGTGTTTAAGGCCCATGAACAATGTTGACCTTTCATTCACGTGAGTAACTAACTAGTTTGTTTATCTACAGCCTATGTTTATCTAACAATTTATCACACCCACACCTAGGTCAACGGACCTAACGGACGGCATGCCATCCGAAATACCCTTCTAGACCTCTCTATTAAATTGGCAACATATTTTAATTTTTCCCCGAAACACCCAAAGAAAATCTCTGCCGTGTCGGTAATTGAGGTCAGACTTGAGAAGAATCCCTTTTTAAAGGGCATTTTGATAAAAATCAACTCTAACATCAGTTTGATGGCAATGAGAAAAGTTTTGATTGAAACCCAACAGCGAATTAACAGTTAATGATGCCATAAAACAATTCCAACAAAACTTCGTCCCAAACCAGATCTTAATGGGAAAACCATACACCGTAACGCATTGCTCAAACACAACAATCCAACCAACTATCAGAGAAGGACGCAAGATTGTCAATGACATTGATAAATCATTTTCGTTGTCCCTATGCTGCTGAATCTTGAGTCTTCTTTAGATCGATCAAAGAGACGAAAGAGATAACACAACGTCTATCGGAATGTGTATAATTCTGTTTAGATAAAAGTTTTTTTTTACAAAATTCTTTAAAGACTAATTTTGGAGCAAGCTGAAACCCCAAAAAATGAATAATAATAATGGATGATAAAAGGGTCTTGTGTCAGGAACTTTCATTGAGAGAAACCTTTTGAACGGTTGTCAAGCAGAACACGATATTTCAATTTGAGATTGTATCCTTTCAGTTGGTAGCTGATTCGCTCACCGAGGGCAAACAATATCGGTACCTGTGTCGTGAAAGAGGAAGAAGCGCCCAACTCGTTAGAAATGCGCAAAAAATACTAATGGAAAGTTCCACGAGACTTTTAATGACTATATTAAATCATTCTACCGCAGATTCTCTCTCTATCTTTCTTATTCTCTCAAGCTAGCATTTGCTTTTCTTCTTTCTTTCCAATGCTCTGCAAGGTTTTGTCTTTATCGTTTGTAGATTAATGCAGGAAAGCCTTAACAAGATCCTATCTTTTCGCTCAGTGTATCATTCATTTGTTTGCAGTTTGGTTCCTCCCATAATGTTGGATTTGTTACTTTGCATATGCTTCGTTTAACCGTTCTTCAAATGCCAAAGGCTCCAACAAAACCTCTGCAAATCTTTTATCAAATCCTAAACATGTAGGGAGTTTCGATTCATCCTTTTTTTGCACATGAACTACTCGCTGTACCGCTGATCCTTCGGGTGTTGAGAGGACAAATTGGCTTCCTCGGGCTATGGTGAACCCGAAAATTGGAGCAGCTAACCAACAACATCGACGTCCGGTTGATCACAAAAGACATCAGATTGAAAACCCCTTAGCTAGAAAATGGAATGACGACGAGGGATAATTTATTCATTTATTTAAATTTGGCAAATTAAGCATGATTATAATCGTTATGCTAGCATAAACCTGAGTGAGTGAGCAATGGAAGTCACCATCTGCAATTGCATTCAATGGTTTCACGAAGTTTAAGGAACCATAAATGGAAACTTTACAGGAAGCAACATAAGAAAGAAGTAATCCACATTGTTTCGTCTCCAATTTTGGGGTCGACAGCAAGGCAAAACAGTAATGGGGAACTTCCAAATGTCTGTATAAAAAACTGAACACGACCGTGACGGCTTGATAAACTGTAGATCTCTCAAATACTTCCAATTCGTGTTTTGATGGTTTGTGTTTTCTGTAGCTCAGAATACTGGTCCTTCCAAACAGTAGACTGTTTTCATCCGATGTATCTAAGACTATCTTCGCGAAAAGAGAAAAGTTTCTGTAGACATGAATAGAATAGTTTGAATAGACCTGAGGTTTTAGAGATCTCAAAGACCTTGCTTGAGCGTTTTTTAATATTTTATTTGGGTTATTTATTTGGTCCGCTTCGTAATGCACTCGATAACCAATGCACCACCGCATATCGTAAACTCCATTTATACCAGCATCGATTGGTTTGCTGAAGTTACAATCGTTGTAATACCATCAATTTCCACTATGCTACGAATGAAACGCGAATGGCGCACTACGACATAAATGGCGACGCTTTTTCCTATTACCTATCGAAGCAAATAAAATCAATGAGCTGTTAGCGACCCATTATTAATAAAAGGGTGTATGGTATGGATATGGTGTTCGAGAATGAGTCGTCGAGGAATCTATTCCTAATCATGAACGGATTTCGTGGACATTACTTGGATCACTTTCAAACGGCGCACGTGCTTGAACCGTCGTTTTTCACATAATCACATAAGGTTTCTTATGTGTAATAATAATCGATTAAATCCTCATTAATAACATTAGGGGTTAATGAACGCTCGCGTGAAAGTACGAATTCACAGCTGTGACCATCGTTTCGTTACACGTTACACCAAACCCGTACCGAATAATTTCTAAGGCAGCCGAAGGGCAAAACTATTCCAAAGTAACGATCGATCATTAGTACAGAAAGACTTGTAATTAGTAACTCGGCGATGCTGTTGAGGCTGCTGATTCCAATATATTGCCCAGAAAACTGCTCTCCAGCGGAAGAAGTAAATTAACGAGGAAGAAATGGTCTTCTCTCACAAAACAAACCCAGCAGGAGCACGAGGACGTACCAGTGTTCCTTGGAGATGATGATCAAACAATGAAGTAAGAAATGTAAACTTGTTAAGTGATTAGCAATGATTCTGGGGTATGGAAAAACACGTAACGTCTTCTACACTTCTGTCTTCGCAGACAACGTTTTCGGCAAAACTGAACAAACCCAAGCACCAGCTGTAGCTTTTCCCTGCAATTAAAGCTGTTGAAAAACAGACGCAACTCACAAGAAAATCCCGTAATGAGCATCATTCTTATCGACAGGTTTAACCAACCATTGTCCTTGAAGACGCCGTCTGGAAATATCGCCGTCGCAGAATGACACTCGAAAAACTTTACTTCATAAAACTCTGGTCATGCTTTCTCAAATGCCGACCCATGGTGACCTTTGAGAGAACATTGGTGACCTTTTACTCGACTTGCACACTTAAGCCACCTCGGGTAAAACACTAAATATTTTAGGTATTATTACGATATATAGTAAATAATAAATCCAGTTTCGGTGGGTAGGTTTAAGAATTGATGTGGATGGGTCCCATTGTACTTTCTGGGGATTTATTGGAGCAACATACAACAAACCAATGTTATAGTAAAAAAAAAGGTTCAGAGTTGTACCAACTAACCCCTTTAAAAAAAAAAACGATTCATTGTACTATTCGTTGACCACACACGTAGACGCGTTTCATGGATCGATGGGTTCCATACATAAATGCATGCATGCTGTGCAGAGACTGACAGCAAGCTGATACGGTAACACAAATTTGGAATATAAATTTCTATAGGTAATAAGGCCCCAATCAACTCCGTAAGCAACAACATCTCCACGACGTTCGTCGACGGTATGGTCACGACGTTCGTCAAATAGTGTGTGTGGCTTGTTTGCCGAGTTTAATCATCCCTATGGACCACCGACAGACCATGTTTGAGTTTCTTCTTACTGAAGGTACGGGTTTTGCATAAAATTAATACTTTTCACAGTGATAAACGCGTGCAACGGTCATGGCTTTTAACAATCATCATAATCCATGACGAACCCTCTGAAAAGGGCTGGCTCATCCTTTACGAGAAAGAGTATCATTATAGTGTTTTTAAAATGCAGGAAACGTGGAACTTATGACGCGTATGGTGGAATTGGATAATCATTGATAAATTCTTTCGATGTACACTGACTCGTGAATAAAGAAATGAAGCTTGAAAGTAATGTACGCAAATTATCTGGGAATAGCAAGTTTGTCCATCTAAGATGATTTAGGTAAAAATGGACAGAAAAATGTAGCAAACTACATATCCTGCAGCAATATCATTATAATTCAGTTTTTTTTTTGCAAAAATCTGAGCTTTAAGCTTTTTAAATTAATCCAATTTCCAATTGGAAATCTGTGCCCTTTTCGGGAGCTCGTGAAAACTGAGAAAAGATTTTCTCTCAAGCTCCACTCACTCAATTTAACGTTTGGACTAATCGAATGTACAGAGTGTAAATGGTGTTTGCTCACGAGATGTTAACGCTATCGATAAGAAAGACACCTAGAACGCACCAAATCGGATTGGATTTTATTCTCTTTCGAAGAGTCGATTTTTTCGTAAGTCGACTCACCTTCATTATGAGAGAAGTCGATTATCTGTCCGATTTGAACAAGAATCAAAAAGAAGTTCCATAGTATAGCGCTCTGTTTTAAATTGGTTTTGGGCGTTCAATTTGCATATGGTGAGGAGATTAAATTCTTTGGACAGCAAGCGTTTTAACCAATCAGTTGAGTTGAATAATGAAAACCGTCTTCTAAAGCACTCTCAAGTTGCTGGTTTTTTCGCTGGAGAGGCCTTCCTCTGATTCGAATAAGAAGAAACAGTACTTTCCATCCACTACAGCAATCCTTTATCAGCAAAATAACGACCGTATTCTTCTTTAACGCGTAATCGGAACCACACCTTGTGCAGCAGCAAAGACTGCCACCGATGGCATCAGTGCGTTGCATAGATACGTCACCCGTAGCGAGCCCTGACCTTGCGGGACTTTCGAGGAAATGTTCAAACTTAGTCAACAGGCGGGAGATGCAAAGCAACCAACTGAAGATGTCTTTCGAATCACTTCTGGACATCAATGCCGTCTTCGTGTCTCGTACCGTAAAAGTTTCTCTACGCCACAGAAGAAGATCATCTTGCTGATGTTAAAGTAGCGGATAGTAGCGGCATCAGCAAGAGATGAGGTGGTTTTTGTGGTAGCATGAAATTGATACACATCAACGATTGCACCATACAGATAGCGAGAATAAAGCAGACCTTCTCATGTTACGTTGCGTGCAATAAGTTAATTGGGTGTACTAAGTGAATTCAATCCAACTACGCGTGTCGTTTGCACGTAAGATAAGAGCACCGAAGTAGTAATTTAACGATACGGCACGTGCTTCAGGTTTACAGACCCGAGTACGGCACAGGAGAGCAAGACGATTCCGTTCGCCATGAAGGTCGTCTTCTTTCGAACAAATTTAGATTTACGATTCTATGTTCTGAACTTTTGAATGTACGCAATGTTCTTATACTGCCAGTAAATTGTAAACTTGGTATCAATTTACATAATGGTACGCAAGTTTATCCGCTACTTCGTCCGAGCTGTTTTTGCAGCGCCTCAACGCTGTTACTTCATCTAATGGGAAAATAAACTGCGTCTAAGCTAAAACGAGATGCTTTATTCTAAAATAAATATCATTCAAATAGATTGTAATTTTCGTCCTATTGCATTTCGATTGGACCCAAGTTCTGCACACGTATTAAAAAAGCATAAATCATAAAAGGTCGCTCGACGATATGACTTAATTGACCAGAAACTGTGAAAACCTTAAGACCCTGAGACCTTAACCTTAAGTGAACAGAAAAAGACCACTATAAGTAAAAGTGAATTGAAAAATAAATTACAAGATAATCCGTTGCGCAGTCTTTAATCTGATTTAAGCAACTGAGAAGGAAATGCATGAAACGTTATTCGCGCAGCATAAAGACGCTTCAAGGCATTCGCGCTTACTACGTCCACTCGTCCGTTACTTCTGACAACATAGGCGTAAAAACCAATACTACAGGCGAAAGAAAACGATCAAAGGCCGCGACATGATGCTGCCTCTGGCCGACAGACCTTTGCCAAGCAAACATGCAAATATTGAATCACGCAATTGAAACATTAATCCCACGATTTGGGTCGCGTTTGGAAGATATCAAATAAAACGGACAAAAGACGGTGCACAATAGAAGGAAAGCCGAACGGAGATCTGAGACGAACTGGCTACACAAACCAAAGAGTTTGTTCCACGAACAATCAGCGGAAGGCCTTGCCGTCGCAAACCGGAAGGACGTGACGAGCGAGATGAAGATAGAAAGTGCTCAATTCATGTGCCGAAAGCATGTAGCAAATGAGGAGCAGTTGTTGAAAAGCAGTTACATAAAAATATCAACCTCATTGCAACTCAACATTAGCCTCTTTTTGAAGATATCATGTGGAAAATATCAGTTATCCATTTCGGACAACCTGTCATCTCCCGTGCTACCATCAACCACATGCAAGATCTTCAAACAAATCGAAAACCGCAACTTACCGCAACGGGGAAGCCAACCGCAGCATAATCTGACGTTTCCTTTGACACGGCGTGAATGAAATCGATCATATGGTGGAGAAATAGAAAATACACCGGAGGCCAAGGCCTGTCAACAACAACGTCGTCACGTCGCTGGACCTGTTCATGCTCATTTGTGACTAACGAAAATTGGGTGTGAAGTTTTTCTGTTGATTGAAACTGGATGATGAAGCTATCCCATAAACAATGAACTTATTCCAAATGAAATAAACCCTTTTTAACTACTTACGGTTCTTTCTGTATTTTAATAGTATTAGAAAATTGCGTTATTTCCCAATACTAGTTGTTTAAATCTAAAAAAACTACCTAATGAAAAATTCAACACAAAAAAACATCAAAGCGTTCGCCGGAACAACGACCACACTTCTCATTACGTTCGAATGTCTGCTCCCACTTCGGTAAATAAGTCCAGTAAATATGTTGCAGATGCCCCGTCCCGATCCCAAACCATTAAACGCATTATCTTCCAGATACCAGCTGGAGCTCGGTTCTTATCTCCGAAATATCGCCTCGCCTTCTCCTCCACCACGCATGACACACTTTCTTGGCCACGAGCCGGAAACGGCAGCGGAAACACACGACCCCATCCCGGCACCAAAAGCATCCTGGCAAACATGGGAACCAGGAGGCCTTTGCGCTCAATGATCCTTAGGATGGAGCCGAAAATAATCATTTATTTTATTGAATCTCCGTTTTATCAGAGACCGTTGTCTTGCCACAAAACAAGTCTCCCTTTTGTGGTGGGGAAGACCATTCGACAGAAACACACAGGTTCCTAAGGCTAACTCATGCCTATGGGTCGGTTTGCCGGTAGGAGATATTTTTCTGCTACCGATCATAGTTAGTTCTGTTTATGGAGACCACTGTGGAGAAGCAGCACCTTAAGGATTTCCAATGATTCCCCTGTACAGAAATGAACTACATCTCCCAAAAGCAGCACGAAGGTTCGAAATTGCGGCATACAGGGATGCTCAAATTAATGTAATCAAATCTTGATTTAATTGACATTTAGCAGAAGGAATGCAATACGATATCCTGAAACGGTAGCTTCCTACAGATTGTAGTATTTGCGGTAAAAAATTGATGAATTCCCTTCAATCTTAAAGCTAACCAAAATGCGGCAATCGTAAGAAAATCATAAGGGCAAAGAAGACTTGTTTCTGTAAAGTTTTTCTGAATTTTATCACTTCTTTGCCATGCTTCTTTTGAAATACAAAATGAAGCACAAAGTGTGTAATGTTTATTTTTCATTTGAATTTTGCATTTCAGAAATCATTTTAACAGAATCGAATTACCAATAATCTAAAATAACTAGCTGTAAATCTTAATCTTCGATTACAGCATATTGTACAACTTTCACAACTAATGTGCCAAATCAGCTCTTTGCGATAAATCGATTAATCGCATTGGTTGGCAATAATCCTATGACGTGAAGCTTGAACATCGCGTGTAATCCTTTTTAGCGGGATCGTACCAAACTGAAGTTCGTTTTTTCACATTTTCGTAACAAACTCAACGACATTTTCAATTCATTCGCTTTTCCACGCTTGGCACTTTCGCACGTAAAATTATCAGGGCTTCCGGAATACAATATACCTTTTCTCACACGTTCAATGTCCAGAACCATAATCATTTATCGGTCACGATTCGCGGACAAACGTTGCCGAAGAACGATGCACTTTCTGTTGAGTGATGTTGAGGGTGGTTATCTGCAGCAAGTAGCGATACCTTAACAAATCTCGAAGGAAACGCGCGTGATCACTCGACGACAACAAACCGCGATTTCGTGAGATTTTCTAATTCGGCCGAATGAAACGTGAAACGTGAAACGTGAAGTGAAACTAAAATCTCTCGTGGAGTGGATGTTCTCTCTTTGGATGTTCGGGTATGTTCTCTCTTTGGATGCTTCGGCACCTCACTTCGGCTTCTCGTTCGTGAACCGTGTGAACATTCGTGCGATGTTTTTCGGCTAAGTGAGACGATGAGTTGCGTGTGTGAGAATTCATGATTGCGTTGCGTCGACGCAAAAATGTATTTCGAAACGATGAACACCGAAACCACTGAACTTAGAAGTTGTTCATTACGAAGGAAAGTATTGCATTTTTTCATCAAATTCAATTGCTGTTGCTCAATAAATGTTAAAGTAGACGTGAAGATTTATCTCCAATTCGAATGACACGCATGCAGTAAAGTTCAAACAGCTACATTGCGGTTAAGTTACAGTGAGAATAAAGATGCGACAACCTCCAACGATTGTGGCTCATTAAAATGCATCCGATATGCACGTGTACACACACTTCGCACGCACTTCGAGTCGGTTCAGGATGAAAGAGCAGCGAAAACGGCAACCAAAGAGCAATGCAAAAAAAGTAAATTAGGATGCTAACCCCAGCTGAGAATACTCGGCGAGTGCAGCATGATACAACAGTGACAATGTGCGGCAAATATTTTTAGCACAGCATCATCGTAAAGCTGAACAAACTGCGTGTCCACGTTTACGATTCATTAAAATTCTTCCAACCTGCAACAGCGAATGGTCAGTGACTATTGGCTTGGTTTAAGTTGTCGAAATGCAACGAAATTGTCAGCTTTCGCTAACATACGGCGAAGGTTTTACAGATTCGCTCAAAGTTTCAATAAAACTTGATTTATTTCTTAACAACGAACAGATTGTAAATTTCCTAAATTTATCGGCTTTACTCCCTTAATAAATCTTGCAAGACGCTACATTCATATCATTTGATTCCCTCGGTTATCGAAAATCAAAATGCCAATATGCTTTCAACAATGATGAACATGCAAATTGGTACTCTCTTAAGCGCAGTTTTGGCGCCTCGATGCTCATTCTTGTATGTTTCAAACAGCAGCTTTGAGAGTTGTGCATGCACTCTACAGAGCCGAACGGTTTGCAACGATCTTCTGCTCGACTCAATAAATGTCTCAATAAGAACGTGCTTTCCGGTTAGAGGCGCTTTGACCAACCCCACGTTTGCAAAATTGCATTTCAGATGCATGAAGAATAATTGATTACTTAATCGGCAATTATGATTGGATGAAACAACAAGAACTTTATCTGTGACAACCTTCTTGTAATAATGAACAAATAATTAATAAATAATGTAATAATGAATGAATAATTTAATAATCAGTTGTTAAGATTTACATTTATGTACGAACAAAGATGTATGAGCTTAACAAGATTATCATACCAATACCAACTTATCGCTCGCAATCGCTTGTTGAATCAAATAGATTTATAAAGCAAAACTTTCGAAAGGAATTGGTTTTTTCTTGGTTTTTTACTTGAAGCTTAGCTCGTAGTGCAAAAACTTACAACGTACTAGTACTGATAATGTAGTACTTGATAGTACTTGATAGTACAAGTACTTGATAATGGGATGATAAAAGAATTAAAATTATCACAGGTATTCGTTGATCCCAAATAAGAAGCTAAAAAGTCCTTGCTAATTAGCCAATAATTATCATTCTATATCAAACATCATCCTTGCTCTACCTTTTAGTGAAATAATAGAAATTGAAGATTGCAGGTTCTTTGAATCTCTTTGCCGATGTGTTAACGGTGGAGCTTTACAATATTTTCGTTGCAAAAAATGGCCTAATTTTGCTGTAGAAGCACTCCTGATCAATAAGGCTTGTTATCCGCGTATGCTTAAAAATCCAAAATGTCTTAAGCGTGAATGAAATAGGCAACGAAAATTCCGCAACGGCCCCGTATTAGTAATTATTAGGTCATAGCATGGATCGCAGCTGAGTCGGTTTGTCGGATTGAATTGAAAGAACGAAATGAGTTCGCACCTTCCTTTTCTAGCATCTAATTCTGGACCATCTCTAGCTTATAGTAATTGAAATAAATTAATGCTATGATTTTTTAACGTATAACATTAGTCGAAAAGTTACATTCAAGAAAATATAGTAAAATCCTTTGGCGTAGAAATTATATTTAATGTTGTTATTGTAATAATCATTTTAAACATTTTTAGGCATGGAGGTTTTTTTTTGTATTTCAGTGAGTTTGTTGGTTTATTATTTATGTATTATTTGTTTGACTGATTTGATTCATTGGACTGATGACTTATATTTATGATAGAGGTTGGTTTCAAGTTTTCATAAACAACCAAACGAAACTAACACATTAAATTACAGTTATGCTTAGTTAAATATACATGAAATGTTTGGCAATAGTTTAATATAAACTGTGTCTTTCAAAACATTCACTTGACTACAAAATTAGGGGCCCTTCGCTCATCCTTCTTATTTGGAACTACCGCACCGAAAAACCCACGATCGGAGTGCGAACATTTTGGAAAGAGCAAACCATGACCAAGCCTTCCCGTGCCAGGGTCATGACAGGGATATGGTTCTTTTTGATTCAGCATCCAGCAACCATATCCTCTCCAACGAATTTTCCGGATCCTGTTACTCGTTAGCGTGCCCCTCGGTGTATACTAGGTACAATGCGAAGCAAGCCGGGCGCATCTTCGAAACGATTTCCTGTTCCGGTTGCACACCGAACACAACTGTTGCCTTCCATTTACAACCATCTTACCGGAAGAAGACGGACGGATGCGAAACGATTCGGGTTCTCGTTTCGAATTCACTTCCGGAAAATGCAATTCATCACCCTAGCAAGGAGTGGGCTCAATTCAGGCGTAAACTTTGAAAGACGCTATAGTAATGAAGACCAGTTGTAGAGGCCAATCATTGGCTTGATCCCTTCACGAAAAAATGCGATAGCGGATAAAATGATAACGATTGAATCGGTCGTACTTGCTCGTCCTTAGAATGCCACTTAGCCGTAGATTTCTGGTCGACTGAACGTGTCCATGAGTCATTGGTGTTTTTCGTTTCTTGCAAGACATCTGCAGTATGCTCCGGGCTGCAAAGGTTCCGCGTTTCCGTCATTATTCTGCCAGCTAACGAGGAACGAATGCTGCATGGTGTCAGTACTTTGTATCTACATGCAATGTCGAGTTTGCAGGCAAGCTAAAGATTATTTAGTAATAGGATTAAAGAGGACATTTATTTTTAAATAAAAATTCAAAACTTATTTACAAGCTAATCAATTTATTCTTAAAACCCGGGCTTTAAACCTTGCCTAACGATGTAATTTGGTTCAGAGCATGCCCTTAAGGTACTTCTTAGTTACAGCTTCTACGCGGATTAAATACTGACTTTGGCCCACATCGTCACAAACTATTATCCTGATAGGCGGTTGAACATTCAAATTGAAATTGAATTCGATTATGGCTCAACGGGGATGACAAAAGTTGAAAAGCCAGCTTCACTACTCTTTACTCCGTCCTCTATTGTTTCATACCGTAAACCAACGCCATATGACATGGGCATTGGCAAGCTGTACTCGATACAGGTTATTGATCGTCCGTTGTATTATTATTCGTCTTATCTTTCGACACCGAGGTTCCGTAAAATAATAAGCATGTAAACATGTATTTTATTTTTGACTCCATGCGGCGCTGCACGTCAATTACCATACTTTTGCCATAAACATAAATGTAGGACTTTAATTTTGCAATATACCTAGTACATATTTTAGTAGATTTGCTTTTGTCGAATAGTTCGCCAGTTAATTTTCTTACAATCCGTTTATCTTTTGGTTGTTATCGACAAGAGCAACGAATCCCTTTAGCCTCCATCAACAATTCCTTTGGCAATGTTCTGTGTTCGTTTTCCATTCCGGTTTGGGTTTGTGGTTTTTTCGACTAGCAACAACCAGAGGGTAAGTTTATTCTAACCCTGACCGTGACATCGGCTCGCAAACCATACTCTTGCTTCTGCCTCCATCCTCCGTGCGTTGAATTGTTGAGTGACATCCGGAACATGTTGGCTAGAACGGATGGGGTTTTCGGCATGTCCGTTTGTTGCCACTTGCTACCATCAACACTGCACTGTGCTCAAGGACACCTTTGTCAATCCGGAGTGTAGAATGTGTGTGCCTTTATCAGGGGCATAATTTTTGAAGCGTCACGAAACAGGCTGGGCAGCATAAAGGCGCCAATGTGGGTCGCTTTACGACGTAGTATGACGGCTATGTAGAAACCGTTGAACCCTTTACTGATGATTCTTTCATACTTGCCCTGGCTCGTCCCTTTTCGGCTTACAAGAGGCAACTGAAATTTTGCAAGTTTTTTATTAATGACAAGCCATTCTTATTACACGTTGCATCAGTGTGGGTACTTCTACGAAACGGGATCATAATAAAAATTAATCAGTCATCCCTGTTATCCCTTTCGCGACAAAATTCTGAAAGGGGTGATTGTGGCATTCTTTTGAATGAAACTGCTATCGTGCAACGCTTCGTTTCTGCTATTTCATTATGTTGTAATACATTGTAATTTGTTGGAAAGTTATACATTTCACATCATTTTCCAAAATACGTTTGAATTCAATACATGTTAAATGGATACATGTTAAATGAAGTAAGCAAATGTTTCACACATATTATGTTTAATGTTATATTGAGAAAGATTGCCATAACTGTTGGCTTGACACCAATAAAGACACGTTAGGTACATTCCTGTTTTAGTTTCAATAGAGTACTACTTTCACGGTTTTTCCAGCATAAAGTTCACGAGCATTCGTTCAGCAATTCATGAATAATAAATCGGTTCCATCCTTAGTATTGTTTTATTATTCTGTTACTCACATCAAACTCATTACGTGTTTCAATTTTGAAAAATGCTTATAAATCATGCATACGGCCATCAGACTCCAGAGCAGGCAGCTCAGTTCTCGGTTCAGTGTGTAGTCAAAATGCAGTTGGTAAAGATGCATTTTTGGTTACCGTTCTTGTGGCTGGCACCCACTTCGATCCTGGCCACCAACAACCACCTGAGGCTGATTAATTTTGTGAGCCAAATAGCAGCATCACACTTTCAACATTGCCGGGAACTAGACTTCGTACAGTTAAACGACTTTTCCTTCATCAGCGAAGTTATGCGCCGGTTTCCTTTATTGCCCAGGTTCACGAGTGATCGATATTTAAATCGCCCGTCCAACCGCCCGGCTTGTGCTATGGTTTTTACATCAATGTTTAATGAACGGGTGAGTTCAAGGGTTGCCCGAGGACAGATGCCGTGTCCTGGAAGGTTAACATTCAATTTACTTACAGAATCACGGAACCAGAATTGGGTTCTCAAACCGGGTACGTTTACTGTACGTTGTGGCGATCGATGGCCAGGGTGAAGTGTTAGATCCTGTCTACGCCATCACTCAGCTGAAACGCAACCCGAAAGCTTTCCTCTACAACACAATCGTAGTACTATACAACACTTCGTTTGCCGTCTCCGCGTACTATTTCGATCCAGTTTGGGGTCGGTTAATGTCCATCGAGACGCCTAACTGTTCAATCTACCCACCAGTCAGTGGGTTGAGTGATTTGCGAAGTTATGTGTTGAGTTCCGCCTTCATTCCCGGAGAAGCTAACCTCGGGGTCATTTGGACCATCCTGCTCACGTTGGGTCATCACCGTAACGCCACAATACTGAAACCGATGGGTGTTCAGGCGAGTCAATTATTGACTCTTTCGGACGAGGCGAAGTGGCAATTTACGCTTCTCACCTTCGGACCTCAAGAGCACGCGACGTGTTTCTTCGTGCCTCGGGCTGGTCCTATACCAATTGGCTACATCCTTGTGGAGCCCTTCGATACCACCACGTGGGTATGCATCCTGCTGACAGGGGCCATCGTCGTGTTGCTTTTGAAGCGATGTGGTCGCCGCTACCAACAACGATCTTTGATGGGGTCACTCCTGATGCTGCTGCAGAGTGTCCTCACGTCACCGAACCGACTCGCAAGAAGTCATTTCGAACGACGGTTATTAACCATCTGCATGGTTGGTTGCCTGGTGCTTACGACGAGCTACCGATCGATTCTTGTGTCACTCATCTCTAACCCGGCTTTCTACTCCGAGCTGGACACCGAAGAACAGATCAACGCCTCTTGCGCTCTTTATATGATTACAGATGGTACCCTGGGACTGAGCGGACTCCCACATTTCCGGAACACGTTCGCCGATGAAGCCAGCTTCCGTGCCGGAAGCTCGTGTGCTTGTGGCAGTTGTTCGCTAGCACGGCTACTACGAAGATGACCCGAAATTGCCAACCTTTATCGCGTCTCGAGGCTACGCGTCCACCCATTTCCGATGCTGATCTCGCTGGTGGACTGTCACTATCCACCTTTCAATGCGCTCTTGCAGCTGTATGTAAGCACCTTTTTCGAGGCGGGAATCACAGAGAAGATATTAAATGAGGCCAGAGCACGGCTTAGCGATCGAGATGAGACAGAGGAAGGTCGTGGCACAAGCTTGGGTATGCGGCAGATGACAGTATCTGATTTGTACATTGTTTGGGTGGTGGGAAGCATTGGCTTGAGCATTGGCACGTGTTGTTTCTTTAGCGAGATTTTGCTTAATTTCATAAAACACAAATCAAGAATTCGAGAAGCATTTTGGTGTACGCCAGATATTCTGGATAAAAAGTGGAAAACATTAAAAAGAAATTTGAAGTTACGATAACAACAGATAATTTTACAATGTTTAAATGAAAAATATATCGTATTACTTGGTTTAGGGAGGCTTTGAAATTTGCGGAAGTTGTACGCGTAAAAGAGCAGCTCAACCGATAACAGTACAATGAGTTCACTTTTAGTTTTCATGAAGAACCTTCAACGGATCCGGAACAGAGTACAACAAAAGACGCAGCATCTCTGCATAACTCACAAAAGCGCTCTGTTATTGTTTCATCGCTCGACCGCGAACAATATACTCACATTACCTGCTGACAGTTACGTTAACATGCCAAACAAAATGTTTCATTCGATGCTGGATTCTAAACGCCCTCAGTTTTATGCTAATATTATGCTTCCGTGAACTGCGTACAGCTCAAAGTTTGTGCGTCAGATCGAGCAGCTGTAAGATATGAGGATGCCTTTTGTTTGGAGAAAAGATACTTCCGTTTGCTGAAGCATAAAGAGCGACGTTTAATGCAAAAAGCCTTGTCGGAAGTCAAGTCATAATTCATTCCTCCTTCGCTGATTTCATGTTGTGTTGAATTGTCTGCCATCGCATGTCACAAATGTGTAAACGGCATGAGAACATAAAATCTCCATTGCCGAACATGCAATGGAATAACCTTTACAAAACCTACAACCTACGATTAGTTACTAAATTAGGCCACTCGATGGTGGTTTCATTACAACATTTCTGATCGACTATTCCCGATAGACTATATTGAATCGAACCCTCAACGACTCGTGAAACAGTTATACAGCAACATTTCAACAATCCAACATTCTCACATATAAATTCCATAGAGACAATATAGAACTAAAGGGGAACCAGCAATCGATTTTCATCACCGTCCATTTTGCATCCTTCAATGTCACTTTTGATTTCAATTTATCAATATCCTTCATTCAACAATGGGGGCACCCATGTAGACTCAATTTGTGGTTCGTTTGCGATGTCTACAAAACGATTTCTTTAGTAGTGCAATGTGTTGAGTTTCCATTAAAGAACCAGATAACAATGATTTGTTTAATCATACGTCCCTATTCTAATTTCGCCTCGATTTAAAGAGTCGATGGACCACAGAATAATCCGAGCATTATTGAAAGGAGTAGTGAGGAAAATGTATTCAGTGCTAAATACTTGTTCATTGTTCCATTTGACCATGTCGTTTTGCTGTGACCTGTGTATCTTACCGTTTACTGTTTTAATTTTTGAATTAAATTAACGATTGAACAGATGGCGCATTCGTGCGTTATTTTGTTTTGACTTATGTGAACTGCTCTTCGAAAACGATTAAAATTCGTTTTTCTTCTTATCCGCAATTACAACCGCTGAAAATGTTTATTACACCAAATGAATGACAGAAGAATTTTAGATCAACCTTATTATGTTTCTTAATTATGTTTGCTCTGTATTTAAGTATACAGTGTGATTTATTCAAGATGACTTCAATCAAAGGCAAAACTAACGGACGATGCCAAGCTGTGCTAACAAACCATGATTTTAACGTTGATTAAGGCGTACCAAGTCGCGTAATCAAGCAGTTGTAAAAGATTTCCCCAACGGCTGCATTGACTGTCTAGTCTCCAAAAGAACTGGTCTGTGAAAAACGAAACAAACAGCTGGCGGAACATAATTGCGTTTGATGTGAAGATTGTTTGCAAGAAGGTGGCTTCTGTTCAAAGTACGAAACATTTACGCCTGCGTTTCGTCATTGACCAATTAAGAGAATGTAAAGTTTGCACTTTGAAACTGATGATTTTTCAAAGCTTGGTTTATGTTCTTTACGGTTCCTTACTCTATCGTTTGTCGCGAACAACAAATTAAAAATTAAAGGTAAACGTCTACAAATTATAATACGTTTTGGGAAATGCAACGGATTTTTAGATTCGAAGCCTTTTGATTTATTCAACCATATTCTTTATTTACTGTAATACTTTATGTCGTTTGCTATTTTTCTACAACTTTAAATTAAGCATTTGATCCTCGTTACAAAGTCTTTTTTAAGGAAAAAAAATATTTTTTGAATAAATCTAACGAAACGCCATCAACACAAAAAACTATATAATATACTTTTGCTTTCTGCTTCTCCAAGTTATTATACGGCTTATGAACTGAAACTTTCTTTCAGTCCATTGGCAGCACTTGTGATCCACAGGACATCTGTACAGCCTCGTTTTACTTTACATTTGCATCTCAGCGACACCATATTGTACGTAACGTCTACTTCTGTGTCGCACTGATCCTTCTTTGCGGTTGAGCCGTTTGCCAAAGTGCCTCACATGCTCGAGACTCACATGCCTGAGAACTGTATTGATCCGACGCAGCGTCTTGTTGGATCATTCCAACGACGCGTAGCAGAAGACGATTAAAAGACGGCAAACTATTTTCCACCGTAACATAGGCTTATCCTTGAAAAGGGAAGGACACCCCGAAGCCAGTCGACGGAGCTGGTAAAGTGAAAAGGGTTTATCGAAGACCACACGATGTGGTTACTGAACCAAACACATCGGAACGACACTTGGGTTAATGGATTTAGTTTTGGGAAAGTTTAATTATATTTTACGGGAAATTACGCTATGCAGACCAGAATGAATCTTGCCACTACGGATTGCTTGTATGCAGGGGATTAAAACATCGAACGATAAACTAATCGATAAATAGAGAGGATTTTATTAAGTTCCTCAGTTCAATAATGCCACAAAAACAGCTTCTTTTTCTTCATTTTTACTTCCATGTTTGTTAATAAACACCTTTACAACATAAATTACGTTCCGTGAGCTCTAATGTTCTTAAACCGTTCTCAAAAGTGTACTTGGCCAATTATGCAATCATCAATATTTCAAAACATTTTAAATATGCCAAGCGATGCTCAAAATTGTTCGTAAGGGACCACAGCATTTCGCATTCCTCCAATTCAAAAACTGTACCCATTAATTAATTTATTTACGTTATTCGATTATATAACGAAGTTTCTCTTTCCATTTGTTGCTTCGTTGCAAAGTTTGTTGTTTAAGCCCTGATCACACTTAGTCAATTCAATTAACTAAAAGCGAATTCTACCTCAACGATCGAAAAATGCCACAAACCAAACGACAGCCAAAACTCTTTTGGATATCTCCTCATGATTCATGCCATTTCTGCTTCTGTATTTGCCGAGCACTCGTTGTGTCTAGGTCTCAATTAAAAAAAGCTAAAGGACTGTCATGTACCTTTAAAATTGATTACCTATCTGTTGATCTGATTTTTGACAGAGAAATATCAAACTTCTACAAGCTGTGAAACAATATTAGTTACTTTACTGTATTGGAGCCAGCATTTAATATTTTAAGAACATGTTTCATGTGCCCATTCACTCGATTTCAATTTTGGTATGTTATTATAAAAGCTATTAAGCAGGTTTCTTATTTGTCTCTTCAGATTTGCAGAACGTTGCAGCTTAATTAGGCTTATCCGTCCTGCGGTTTCTGTTCTATTCCTAGTGAATGATAGTCATGGCTTGTGAACTGCCCCTGTTTACGTAGTATAATGGAATTCCTTACATATAAATTATTGGCAAAAAGTTGGAACCCGATTCCATTTTCTATTGCATTGCAGGACTCAATGGGAATTGTCCGTTAATTGAAAATCTGAGAAATAAATCTAACGAATTGGTTTCAAACGTGGGTACAGAGCGTTTTCAGTTTCATATTTAACACGACGTCCAGAACTGGCCAAACAAAACCCAACTCAGCATGAGCGTATTGGCACCCACTGCGAAAGAAGCCGGTGGAAAGCTATAAATTTTCTGCACATTTATTAAAACGAAATTATTCCCATTATTGTTGGTTATTATTTCACCGAGATGTCCTGCTGCGCTACTGCAAACTTTTCCATCCCCAAACTGAACAAAGTGAATTCAAAGGGAATTCAACGCCATAACTGTATGATGTGACGGTATTTCGGAATAAATAGTGTCACTCGAGGGGTGAGAAAATCCTTCGACGATGTTGAAGCATTCGGAGCATTCCCTTATCCAAAGGATAAACGAATCCATGCTTGCCATTATCTCAAACCATGCAAGCGGACCATCGGATGGAAGCATAAAAGAGTGAAATATGATATAGCTCGCTTTACGCTATTGACAACTTTTCACGTGAAAATGATAGAATGCTTTCCGCATCATAACGATACTGCAATCGATGAGGCATTAACATTGCATAAACGAGGCATTTTTAACAGTTAAGGATTCCACCAGAATTTATAATGTAAATCGTTTCCTTGATGAAAGCCAAACATGTCACCCAAACATTTTCTTAAAAACTTACTTCACAATTGAGCTACATTCGATACAAACATCTTTAAATTGTTACCAAATGTTTGATAATTGAACCTGGCTACACTGTAAAAATATTTTACTTGTAGAAATGCTTATTATAAACATAACAATTACAAACAAATATAAACAAGGCGGATAAAACAAGCGAAAAAATGCATCAAATAATGAAAACGACTTTCTTTTTCTTTGAAGAATGGATAGGGCCGTATTTATTAAACGACTGTTAAGAAAATCAAATATGATCACCCCTTTCACAACTTATTACCTTATTGAATGATGGAAAACAATAGCTACTGACCATTATTTCCATATAAATGCATTGCTAGTCTCTAGTCTGGCGAGGAACGAGCTTAGTGCAGGTGAGACATACCATACATTCTAACACAGATGTCTCGCGCCGTGGCCATTTCAGCTGCAACAATGCATATGCTCGCCTCGCGGTTTGTTTGTTCACACAGCGTTTAGTCTGTTGGACATTGTTACCCAGCTTTCGTTCCACGGTTGACGGATTCGAAATCATGCTGGTCGTTGTTTCCATGTTTCAGGTAGACAGTGCATTTTCATCAGGATACGCACGAGCATTGCGTGTGGTACGTGCATCGCATACTTGCAGCATGCACTTGACCCGCATCTGCATCGGTCCATCGCATTGAAAACTCTTCCCCAGGTTCTGGCTCAGGCATTTGTGACAATCGATTATGTGTTTGTATGTGTGATTGCTAAGCATTATTTTAAATTCCGAAATGTATCGCCCTGTTCCATAAAATGGCCGTGGAATACAAAAGGCTCACATCAGCACATTACGTTAATTTTATATTATCCCCACCAATCCTAAATTTCACAAGTTTTAACGTAAAATACATCCGTTAGCTTACTGAAGGGGTTTTCGGTTTTCTTGAAGCTATCTCACTTAACCATCAATCAAAGCCGATTACCGAACAAAATGTGAGAAATCATCAAGCTTACAGATCAAATATTGAGTTAGGAGCCAACGTGCACCTTCGTCCCTTAGCCAATGAAAGGTGGTTTTGTTGGCGATCGAGTTAAAAAATACCCGTCCCAAGAAACCAGTTGGTTTGTTTGAATAGGATCAAAGGATTGAATGAAAGCTGTATGGCTTTCTTAAGACTGAACGAAATTTAATACCCGCAGATGGTGATTTGTTTACCAATAGATTTGGTTTCACGCTTTTTTCGATTGCGAAACCGACCCGTCAAAAACGAATCAAGTTTCCCATTGTTGAGAGCGTTTCCTTTTCGAACAGAGGATCGCACAGCTAGGCAAAGATTTCGTTCAAGTAGTTTCCATAATTTGTGAAAGGTTTCATGATTTTCAAGCATATTCATCTGTAGTTTTTGTAATGTAAGGTAGAGTTATGTAACATAAAGAACACAAAAATCAGTTAATAGCTGAGCTAACAGAAAAAAATAGCTGAGCATGTCAAATAAAGAGAGCACAATAGCAATAAACCACAATTCCTCCTTTTTTACTATAAAAAAAATTGGAAACATGAGTATTTTAAATGACTCATGACCAACGGCAGTACAGTCTAACGGTCTTAAGCTTGATGATTTGTTAAAATGATTCTGCTTTTAAAATGCTTTAAAATCTTTTATAGCATAAAATTAAATTTGTGCAACATTTTGATCTGCTAGTATTATGTTATGGAACACGCAGTGAACGAAACATAAAAGTCTTATGTGTCCTTCTCATTTTGTGTCTTCATATTACGATAATTGAACATGAATGGATTTGCACACATTTCAATTTAAAAAGGGGGGGAATCGACCCACATCAGGGAGACTACAGTGGTGCATATATGTTCATAAATAAATTACTAATTATTCCGAAATGGTTTGAAATTATTCAAATTTTCCGCCGTCTGGTAATTCATTTGTGGTTTTCTACCACATTACTGTTGCATATCACCAATATACGCAATGAATTACGCGCTGTGCAGCGCATTTCAGAGAAAACGTAGGATCCCTTCATAAAACAATAAAATAAATGATTGGTTCATTTGTTCTGTCTTTAGTAGGTTTCGAAGTAGCAAAAAGTCTTTGACATTGTTCTTTTATCAAAAGTAGAATTGAATTTACAACACTCGAACAAGGGGTTCTGTGAGAAGTTGCAACAAAATGCAGCTCTATATTCTCCTATATTCACTCAAACCAAAAGCATGATCCTTGAAGCCCTTTGATTTTAATGTCATTGGAGTTGGGTACCAAATCGTTACTGACACAGATTAAACGGAAGTGTGACAACTTTTGTCCATTCGTTGAAAGTGCTCAGGGAAATTGAATACACATCTTCTGATAGTAGAAAACCATTTCAATGCTCGCAAGATTGTTGGTCACACTCTTTACTTACCTTGTAGTCCTTACGGACATACCATGTAAACGAGTATCGTTGCACTTTGAAAGCACCGACAGAGAGAATGAAAGAGAAAGAAACAGCACCCAAAGGAGGAAAGTGAGTGGAAAACCAATTTTGTTCAAAACGCTTGCACATGCTATGAATATTAATGAGGTAAAGTTTTCCATAAGGATACTCCAAGGAGCGATTACTCGTCGGAAGAGTGTTGAATGCAAATGTCTGCTATTCAATAGATAGTTTGCAAGTACTACCGTTTAGTTTGGCGTAGTGCAAAGCTGCGAACCATGGTTTGCGTTACGTTTTATGCAGTGTTCAAAATCAAACAAATTAAATTCACTCTCTTTAGCAGCAGATACAAAACGTGTTTCATCGTCCTGACCTCGTCGCGGTGTTTCGGGTTCCATGAGCATTTTAACTTTAAATTTTATTAAACTCGTATAAGAATGACAGAAAAGCCTCGACTCTTGTATGTTGTAGACACACTACTACCACACAAGTCCTTGAGCTTCAAGCGCAGTAAGGACAGTGGAGATCACACACGCGCTGTTCTCGTTCGATTAAAACCAAATCACGACCTAAATTTGTGTCGTTACTAAAAGGTAGAGCGTTTGCTTCCCAGTCACGTACGGAAGTCCTTGTAATGGACAGGTGCCACATGGTAGTAGTCACCACGATCAGGACTTCCACTCGTTACGGGTATCCTTGGCTTTTGATGTACGAACAAAGGTATGTAAAGTGAAGATTAGGACAGTAGCCAGAAAGTTTCTGTGGGAAATGTGTTGCATTTTATACATGTTTGCCATTGTATACCATCGCTCATCATTCTTTCGATCGTTTTTTCGCCTTTTACTTACATTTTTCTACTTTTTTCATTCTGTTCATTTCATTTTATTCCTATTTTTTTATTTAAAAAAAATTACTAGCAATGTTTGGCAAATTTATGCTTCTTAAAATAGTTTTGAAGGCAGCTAATAAACAGTAAGTATGTAAGACCGACTGAAACTACTCCGTCCTTGCAGTACTATGTTAGTGCTGATATTATTTTATTCAGCTCTCTTCAGTCATTGCAAATGGTGCCGATTATCAAGGCGATTGCCTCATTAATTTAATTACCGTACATGAGAACCCGGCTCTCAAGTTATCTTCGGGGCAACAATTTTCCTGAAATAGTGCTGTGCTAAAGTTCAAAGGCAATGTATGACTCATAATTAACACCAATCAACGGCTTTTTGTACTAGCAAATTACAAGCCCGTGCTACAAATGAAGCCATCGGGTCAGTGAAGTAGCAAAATCGATAATTAAAAGCAGTCCGGGATATTTTTAACCTTCGATCTCCCGTGACAGCATAAAGGGCAACAACCATCAAAGCAACTACCAGTGGTATCAAAAGATTTTCATTTTCCAAAATATGTTAAGGTTGATACTATACGATAAGGTTATATTGGCACTGATAATTGAAATCCCCAAAATCCAAGTTATTCTAGTCTGGTTTTTAACTCTGCTCTATTCTGATTTTACTATTCTACATACTTTCATTCATAAACAATAAATTAAATGTGTATCAATAGTTCTTCGCTTCGGTAGTTTGTGAACTCTTCTTTGGCTAAATTCTATTACTTTATCAGTGTTTGTTGGCTGTTGAAGATGGACGCTGTGGTCAATATACTCATGGAAAGTATTCAAGAAAAAGTCATCAAAGAATTAATGGTCCTTTAGAATGATGTCCTCGTTAAAGATGAAAGTGAAAACAATTTATGGTCTGTTCATTGTTATTCCAAAACCCTCACTAAAGAATAGCAATAAACGTACTCAAACTCAGCTAGTTAATTAACAGCGTTATCGGGAACGTAATAAAATTCATTAATTAATCAGACCGACCTGGCAGCAACCGCGCATGGACTCAGTAAGGTTCATTTTGATCGTAGTAAATGATTTTTATTCCTCTGTGTCCTCGATAAATTCTACCTCTTCTCCTTTTTTCAAGTTGGTATTCTCAGTCACACACAAACGCACATCTACATATGACAGTTTCTTCAATTTTCAAATCGACTTACAAACACTTCATTCCTTACATGAAATACCATAAACTGTTCTTTGTAAGCGTGAGTAAGTAACACCATGTAAGGCTGTGAATAATTTTATTTCAGGACATAATTAAAACCTGTGATGGTTTCGTCCCTTGTAAAACCTCAGTGTCTCGATGGCCCTGAGATATGATGGAAAATAAGTACAGTATATTATGGGTTGTTGTAAAACGGCAGCATGTAAAATAGTTTTCTGTACAGTTTTGCAAGAATGAAACACTCTTTTGAAGGTGTGGAAGGATGATTATACAACATGAGGCGTAAACGTTTTGGGTATTGCCCAGTGATTTGAACCATTCGTGGACCAAAAACAGTCTGAAGAGCTTACATGTGTTAAGCACACATCAACATTCTCATCTTCTTCATCCTGAAGGGTAAGATTGACGATGCATGTAATTGCTGGTCATGAAAATGATGTGGTTGCGCATGGGTTGCCAGTTCGCCGTTGACCGTGGCGAATTTAATGATACAGTCGAAGCAAAATTGGTGAATCAAAAAGCGATGGCATGAATATGTCAACAAAAATAAACGCATAAATCGCTAACGAAAGAGTGGACATTTATAACATGCTGTATGTCCTTGCAAATTGCTCTCTGTCTTTTCGGCTTGAAGGATATTAATTTGATGAATTCATGAGTCAACAGTACAATTACAAAATTAAGAATGATTCGAGCTCAGTTATACTTCTCTTGTCAATCATACACCATGAAAACCAGAAATTAATGCGTGTAAAAAAAACAATCGAAGGTGATTGTGTTAGTTGTGTTTCTATATAATTCTTATAATAATTTAGTATCATTGTTGAATTTTCGCACATAGATAGATAATATTTTTTCTCTTGATGCGTGCGACATAAAATTTAAAATATTTTGAAATTTTTGTATCATATTCTTTTGATACACTCATAAACATATTACTTTCTCCTTCTGCTAGCATAGTCAATACAGAACCTTAATATAAACTTTATTCATTCTCACCATCATCTTCAATGGCTTTAAATATTACCACCTGTGTTTATGTTCGCCGAAATTTCCTTGACCCGTCCTCGATTGGAGATGCGTTCAAGTGCACTGCGGGCACAAAATTTGCATTGTACTATGAAGGAACGCGACACTGGTCATAATGGTACTCAGTTGAAGAAATCAGCGGACGCCAAGATCCGAGAGTTTGAGGAAGAATACCTCCGAGCCGGCTTAAACAAATTCGAATGCCTCGTTCCGCAGTCAAGTTAAGGCGCAACCGGTTATGATGCAAGTGGCAAACGCGTGTTAATTAGCCGCTAGTTACTGGACGTCTTAGCGAAGCTGTACTTCTTCTTCCCTTGACATGACACATCTTAGCATTACCCTAAGACTTTATTGTTTATTTGTCTTATGCTCATTATTTACTCACACTCTTGCTGGTTTCTCATCAATTTATGAATTTTCGAATTTGGCGACGTAAGATAATGCGGGTTTGCTTGACTAATAGGAAAGCTCGGTAGTTGAGCCATTAAAAGTACTGTTGTTCGTCACTGTTGCTATGCTGCCAATGATAAGCAACGATCTGAATACAATCCTTCATCCAGATTAGTTTCTTGATGGGCACTGGTTGCGATTTCTCTTCTCGCTTATAACAGAAGAAGAAACAAAAATGATCGTGTGATGACACGTGAAACTTCTGAAACTTGAACAATAATCACTGCGAAAATCAAAATCAACCGAAAGCTCTGAATTATTCGATTGAGATCAAACATTGTAATAGTACTGTTGTAATTTGGCCTCTACTTAGGCCGACACAAACTAACACGTTGGGTTATGTTTAAAACGGTGAAATATTATTTAAGATACCTATACCTTCCAAGTTTAGTTTTAAACAAATTACTACTATAATTGCCAAAGCAATACCTTTCATCTAACGCCGCAATAATTTTTATAATGCTTACAGCAGTTTCAAAGTGATTTCAAAACTTGGTCAAACCTTACAAAGAGCACTGTTGAGTCGCGATCAACAAATAATACACGTAAAAACAGTTTTGCCAATCGGCTTCGTTATTTCTTCTTAAATACACGAACGCACGATCAAACTTTATTACACGGCTATATCTCTTTCTAAGTCCACTTCCAGATCGCAACTGAATCATTTTCTCCCTCACCTTCAATATATATCCTCGGGTTTTTGCGCCCCCTGTCTTTTGGTCTACTACTTTGTTGTCAACCTAGATTCCAGGAATTCTCACTTGCGCATACGCTTTCCTAGAATGCTAGTTGCAACATTGTATGTGTTCCCCGAATTCTCGTCACAACATTTTATTTACATTTTATTATCCCCGAATTATCGTCGCAACATTCTATGTGTTCGCCGAATTCTCGTCGCAACAAGCACAGTTACAAGTTTATATTTAAAATAAAAAAAAAATTACGTAATAAATGTTGTAAGGATTTACGGAAAGACTTTTAATCTCTTTACATTTGTCATCATTTCATTTCATTTAATAAAAAATCGCTTTTCTGCTTTTCTGCTATTTTATTGCTATTGCAAATAGATGATAAGGAAAATACATTTACTTAAGCTCCACGGATATTTTGAAGAATTGTTAACTGATCAACTAAGTTGGGTAGGTTGGTGTAATCAATCAACGTGAACAGGCTATATATTAACGTACTGCAATTTTGCTGAAACCCATAATCAACCTTAAATAATGATGTCGCGTTTGCATCATTTGCTGCGACCATACCGAATCCTGTCACGCACCTGTCACAACCGTTTATCGAGTGGTCCATCAATATCAATAACGTAATTATGCTCAGCCGAGTGTATGCTGATTGTGCATGGTGATTGCAGGAGGTTATACCTCGCTAGAAAATAGTCGATGCACGATGCACTGTATTGGTGTACCATTGATCGAACCATTGAACCGGCTCGAAAACGAACACCACGAAAATTTGGAGGGTCTCTTGGTGTTTGTGATAAAGCACGTGGTGCCGCTTGTCCTAATTTGGCGCATGTAGTTGGCGTAGGTTCAACTTATCCTCATCCCCATCCAAAGGAATACACGCATAGAGATATCGATCCCTGATAGATAAATTGAATGTAAATTCGAGTCCTGCCCGTGTCGTGGTGGTGTGTGCATACCCAGGGCAAAAACAAGGTCCTCATCCGATGCGTTCAGAAGAGCGGGCCGCGAAATTTGACGCTAATTGCATTAGTTGCACCAATGTTGATCTGCGTTGACCACCGACTCTCGAAAGTCACTGGCAATCGGCCATCCTTACTCGACATATTTCGTCCAGATGCTCCATTCAAATTGAAGTGTAGTTTGCGTCAAGTGAGTGTCATAAACATCTAAATTTGCCTCAATTGCAGCACTCGCCAGGTCATTAGAAGACCTCAAAATGACAACATGAACCAACACTTCACCGTTGATTGTCCTGGCATTTTAGGACTCTTTAGGTCATTAGAATACTTCAGAATGGCATAAATTACCCCTTGACTGTTGGTTGTTTTCCCCGTGATATCTAACTTAGAGCCACGCAACTTGTTAGCTTCATCCAAAAGAAGTAGAGGTTTATTGTACCGAAGCACTTGGTACATCATTTTAAATTAATCAATTGTCACACTTTTGAGTTTAAATTTTGTTTGCATCCAGCCGGTATTGTATAGTACAACCGTTCAAGTAACCTTTTAATTCTAATTCATTCATTCAAATTGTTTCTACGTGCACAGGTCTACGTGCTCCAATAGAAATCAACAATTTCATTTACAATCATGTTCATACAGTGACAGAGTTTGTGAAGCAGAAAACGGATCAACCAATTCTTTATCCCTAGAAAATGAATATATTTCGAAACGAAATGACATTTTCAATAGCATCCCTGTCGTGACATCTGTCTTTTATTCAAACTCAATAGCAATCCTTGTGGGTTTCATCCTTTAATGTTTTTACTGACCTACATTACTCAACGCATGATCAGCTGATGTCCTTTCAGGTGATCCATATTAAATCAGCATCTATGTCGTTCTAAGGAAATTAGAAAAGTCTGTGAAGCAACATAAAAGGCTCTAAATCCCTGTCCTTCGAGGCACGCAAATAATTTTCTCATAATTCAATTTCGCCTCACAAAACCATGATGCTCACCATACTGCATCCTTTATCCGCAATACACGTATTAGAGAAATCAAAATTGAAAAGCATTCTACAAACCCGTTGTCTGAATGGCACTGGCATAGATCTAGGACTCGCTTGTAGATAGGCTTCTGTGACACAACTGCAGCATATTTTTACAAATATCGTTGAATTATGTTTTGTGGCTTGTACACGGTATACATACCGTCTATAAATGCGTAACGGTTGTTTGTGAATCGATTGACCTAGCAACTAGCTCAACTAACACTACAAAAGAGTGCATCAAACCCAGTATTAGAAAAAAATCTACTCAATTGTGTCCATATAGTAAAGTTGATATAAATCATTCATGGCGGGGTTAACTTCCTGTTTCTTACACTAGCTTTTGATATCTCAAACAAAGCGAAGTTATAACTCGTCAAATAATCTTATAATGCCTATTAACTGACTTGAACAGAAAATCAATTTTCTTTTCAACGAAAAAATATCTAGAATATATCTAGTAAAAATATATAGATATAAGATGGACAACAAATAATAAATCTCGCTCAGCTATGCGAACTGTTTGAGACGGTACCTCATCAAATTTCACTTAGAAGAGAACGAAATCATACTTTCATCAGATATTCATCTATTGCTCTTCTTTATGACCATGACTTTGCATTAGTCATGCAACAACATATGATACCACGAAAAAAAATCATTGGTCGTCCTCCATATCGAGTTCTATGCATTCTGGCGAGAAGCCACAAATATTGAATGCAAACCGTAAGTGAGAAGGTGGTTTGAGTTGATGCTTGGTACTCAACGGTGCAATTTGATGAATATGCAAAAATATGATAACGCAGCGAAAGCTCAATGCGGTTTCTGGAGATAGTTCAAAAATGATTATAATCGTATTTACAGATTTTTCCTCTTTTTCGTCTACTTTTTTCATAAAATATACAACCTAGTCATGGATTTCTTTAATGTTGACTTGATGACTTTGATATTTTAATAAATTCGATTCCACTACCACAGTGGAATGAACTTTCCATAAGTTATTTTTTTTCTACGTTTATATCTACACTATGATTAAGCGATCAGGGATATAGGAACATGTAAGAAGAAATTGTTAAACTTGATAATATCAGTGGCAAATAAATCATCATTTGTGTGCTACGTCTTCAACGTGTTAGTTTGGCCATGTCTATGTTAATGTATAGATGAAAGTACCTTTTTCGTTTCGTTTTTGTAATTTCGTTTGTTAAGAGCTAGGGATCAACTTACTAATAAGTAGATACCCATACCCTGAAAAAATAGAAAATTGGTGTAAGACGTATTCGTTTTAAATTCTCAATAATTTGGATCTGCCATTCATAAAAATGCAATAAACAGCTGCGATACTTTGTCAGATCGCAGCATGAAAACCAATACAATTTGCCTTGGGTAAAAATCAATATTCGGTTCGATGTTCGATTTTCAACTTTTACTTGTGCTTTTTACGATCTTAAGACTGTACAAAGGTTCACAGCTGTGAAAAATGATGAAAAAGGTTCATCAACCTACTTTCGCAATCTTCTCAGTTTTCTTTCGTTATAGCTTTCTTCACGCCAGCATTGTCGAATCAACTTTGGGGAAATTGGTACCCGAAGTTTATCAAACATGTTGATTACGCCAGATTCAGTCAGATTGATTAAAGACTCGAAATGAAAAATTGTATCCTGCTGTATGTTATGGGCATCGATGTTGAAAAATATGAGAATAGAAAATACGGGACAAAAACCACCATTTCTCCTTGGATTGCGATGCTCACTCACTCAGTTTTTGCTTAGTTTAGGAAGCAAAATATAGTATTATTTATTCTAAAATAGTCAAACTGTAAGCAACATTTTTTTTAAATTTAATATTTGATTCTTTCAATCTACACGCATTTAATTCGCTGCTTTTCCGTTTCCTTTTAAAGTTAATGAAAAATTCGATAAATTTTTATGATGACAAAGAAAAATTTACCATACCAGACCAAAAACTTAAACTACGTGGTAGCACAACTAATGGAAATGGTACTAATGGAATGGTAAGTCCAATACCCACATTGACAAAACGCGGCAACATTGTGGTAACAGGCGTAAACCTACAGGTAACCCACACAAGTATTGTTAAGCTCCTCAAGAATTCGTTAATAATCAATACTATTTACAATGATACCACGTTGCATCGATTCCCACGCATTTCTCTTCTTCCTTTTTTTACTGAACTTGTCCCGGATTTTCATCCGATCCCTTGTGGAACGTCCACTTCTACAGTTGAAATTGGCAAATCCTTTAATGGATGTTGATTTTACTATTCCCTTTGTTCGGATCGTCCTAAAACAACACCATGCAGTCCCCTCAAATTGATTTTGTATGGTAAATTTTTTTCACATCTACATATTGCTGTGGGGAATAAAAAGAACATCGGTAGCTACACCTGTGTCAAGCAGAACTACGCTTACAAACGAACTTTGCAAACGATAAAGCTTTTCGTCTTTGGAAAGTTCGGCAAACTGATTTAATGTTCTGAAGGGTTGACAGTTTTTAAAATGTTTTAAAAATATTTAACAAAAAATTTCAATAATTTTCAAACAAGTAATTTTTAAATGTACAAAGTTTGTTTCAGCAGTATTTTTTTTGTTAATCGAATTCTTCTTGAGCGTGTTCAAAAACGGCATCTAAAATCTTTCAGCCCCATCAGTTCTTCTGTTTTCCACAAAATAAACCTAACCTAGCGTATGCCTATCTTTCGGTGACTGTCGATCATTTCAGAACTAAACACGAGCTTAGATACTAAAAAGTAATAGATATCCAATAGCTGCCTTTGTTCTGATAGAACAAATTTAGAAAATTTGATTGAAAGACGTGATTAAGTTGTAAATATTGTAAATAATTACAGTCATTTCGCAATGTGCTGTCTAGTGTATCAATGCAATTTATATTTAAAAAAATATAGATTAAATCAAGGGCATATTCTATTCTGTGAATCAAAACCAAACCCCGAATATTTCTTTTCATATTTCAATGAAGCCAATCATCTTTCACCAAACTAAATAGCTACAAATGCACCCGTAATTTAAAATACTTTAAAATCCTTTTTTCTCAAATAACCAGCATGAATTTGGTCATGTTTTGTGTTGGTCACGGAATTGATCTATCTATTGGTGGCGTGAACGCCCGATTCGGGCTATGGCCGCTTGTATCGAAACCCTCCAGCTGTCTCGGTCTGCTGCCCTGCCTCTCCAGTCTGCTACACCGAGCAGGTCCTCGCTGGCCTTACGGACGCTGTCCTCCCATCGGGCTCTTGGCCTACCGACTGGTCTCCTGCCGTGTACCGTTCCCAATAGCGTTTTCTTTGGTATCCTTGTTTCGTTCATCCGTATAATGTGGCCCGCCCATTGCAATTTTTGTTTCTTTATCATGGTGGAGACCTCTGGGTCATCGAACACTGCATAGATTTCACTATTATGCCTGATCCTCCAGTGCTCTCCATCCTTCACTGGGCCTAGTATCCTTCTGAGGATCTTTCTCTCAAAGGCATTAATTTTGTTTTCTTGGGACTGGGTTAGGACCCAATTCTCTGAGCCATAACACAGGACAGGGCGGATTATTGTTTTGTACAGCCTTAGTTTGCCCTGTCTGTGTACTATCTTTGACTTTAGTATGGGTAATATTGAGAAATATGTCCGGTTGGCTGTTTGTATCCTCCGGCTTATCTCTCCCTCCTCACTACCATCATCTGCTAGGTTGGTCCCAAGGTACACGAAATTTTCGACATTCTCGAGGTTGTGATCGGCAGCTGTGTTGTTGTTTTGTCTTTGTCTTTGGGAGCGCTGCCTGCGGGACTGTGTCATGACCTTTGTTTTATCCTTGTTTATCTTGAGACCTGCCAGTTCTGCAGCTCTGTCCAGTTGCTGAAAGGTCTCTGTGGCCAACAGTTGTGATCGAGACATGATATTAATGTCGTCCGCATATGCAACTATCTGTGTCAGTTTAGTGCAGAGTGTCCCCTTTGTGTCCACTGGAATCATGCGGATCACTCGTTCCAGGGCAAGGTTGAACAATATAGGAGACAGCCCGTCTCCCTGTTTTAGACCGCTATCTGTCGGAAAGCTCGCAGATAGTTCTCCGTTTATTCGAATACATGCCGAGGTATCGCGCAGACATAGCTGAATCATTCTGATTAGTTTGTTGGGAATACCAAACTCTACTAGAGCCGTATATAGGCTGTTTCTATTTATACTGTCGTAGGCTTGTTTGAAGTCAACGAAAATTTGATGGACGTCGACGTTGAATTCCCAGCATTTCTGGAGAATGTTTTTTACACAGAATATTTGATCAGCTGTTGATCTTCCCGGTCTGAAGCCACCTTGGTACTCTCCTATAATGGTCTCCGCTATTGGTCGTAGTCGGTTCTCCAGCACTTTGGCCCACACCTTGTATGCCGCACATAATAGTGCTATCCCTCTGTAGTTGGTGCAGTCTAGGCGGTCTCCTTTCTTGTATATTGGTACTATAATACTTCTTCGCCATTCCTCGGGTATGCACTCTGTGGCCCATATTTCCAGTATTAATTTGTGCATCGTGATGGCTAGATTGTTACCGCCGTGTTTGAGTAGATCCCCAGATATATCATCCATACCAGCGGCTTTATTATTTTTAAGTTGGGCTATGGCCGTTCCTACCTCTATTTCCGTTGCGGTTTCATAGTTTTCGTCCCTGTTTATGGTCGTTTCCCGATGGTTTATGTCGGTGTTGTAGTTGGGGTTTAGTAGTTTTGCGAAATAATCAACCCATCTTTCTTTTATGTTGGCCATGTCTCCTATGATATTTCCATCTGCGTCCTTACACCGTGTTGTACGAGGTGTGAAACCCTTCTTATACATGTTCACGGTCTTATAGGCTCGTCTTGCGTTGTTGTTTTGGAAGTCGGTATTCATTGTTTCTATTTGTCTGTCGGCCAGGAGTCTTTTCTTTCTCCTACACAGTCTGTCAGCCGTTCTTCGTAAATTGTCATATGCTTCTTTCTTGGCTCTGGTTGGTATCTGCAGGTAGTTTGTATATGCAGCTGTTTTCTTGTCAACTGCTTTTTTGCACTCCTGATCGAACCAGTCTTTGTTTTTTGATTTGTGCTTAAAACCAATAGAGCCCTTTGCCGCTTCGACGACTGAGGATTTGATGTGTGCCCACATTTCTTCCACTGAGAGATGGTCGTGGTTTTTACTTAGTGCTTGGTTCACTAAACTTCTATATCTATCTGACATTTCTCTTATTTTTAGTTTCTCGATGTCGTACATCTTAGGTCTCTCTCCGGTTATTTTTGGATTATAATAGTTTCGTGCTATTTGGCAACGAAACTGTGATCTCACCAAGTAATGATCTGAGATAATGGCCCCTCTGCTGCTTTTCACGTTCAGTATGTTGTTGGATATTCTCTTGTCTACTATTATATGATCGATCTGGTTAAATGTTCTTCCGTCTGGTGACGCCCATGTTTGCTTGTGTATATCTTTTCTGGGGAATTGAGTAGATTTGATGATCATGTTTCTACTGGCTGCTAAGTCTATCAAACGTAGTCCATTGTCATTTGAGTTTTCGTGCAGGCTGTGTCCCCCTGTTATTTCTCTATGTAATAGTTCTCTGCCCACCTTAGCATTAAAATCTCCCATCATGATCTTGACATCCCCTACGGGTAGTGAGTCGTATGCGTTGGTTAGCAAGGAGTAGAATTCCTCTTTAGTGTTATCATCTTTTTCCTCTGTGGGGGCATGTGCGTTAATAAACCACAAATTATAGTGCTTGCTTTTTAAGCGGATCATGCAGATCCGTTCGTTTACTGGTCGAAATGATGTGACAGATGTTTTTAAGCACTTCTTTATAGCAAATGCGACTCCAAATTCTTTAACTCCGGCAGGTTTCCCGCTTTTGAAGAACGTATAATCAGATCTATCTTCAACTCCTTGTCCAATCCAATATGTCTCCTGGATGGCTAGTATATCAATTCTATACTTAGCCAGGTGGTGTAGCAGTTCTTTCACTGCTCCTGCTTTATTCAGTGATTTTGTGTTCCAAGTTCCTAAAGAGTAGTCCGGTAGGCGTTTCCATGGTCGTGATCGTTGAGTCCGTTCTATTCGAGTCTTTGATACAAGTTCCTGAACTGTGGTTGTTTTACGGGGGAAGGTAGTTAGCCTGCCGCCCAATCTAATTTTTGGTCCGCCCTGACTATTTCATTTCATCAGTACCACCCGGTTTGGGAGGCTTTCCCCTATCCGCCACCTGGGGAGGCGTCCGATGGGAGAATAGAAAACTCCACACGGAATTGATAAACTTCCATATAACATGCAAGTCAAGCGCTTTGTAAACACTTTGCCAATTCTGGTTATAGGTACCATGAAGCATGTTCCATATTCCATAAACGCAAAGTACGAAAAGTGCCGACACAAGCGGTTTTTTCAAAGGTGAGTAACAAATACCGTGTCACACGTCTGATCGGGGATTACCAGGCATTGTGCATACTGAATGCACAACCAATGCGTTTCTATGATCTTTGTAGGTGATCGGCGTGTGGAAGTTTTCAGATGAACTGAATTCATCAACAAGAGTCGTTTGTCTTTCACTAGTGCAAGATGCAATAATGTATTCAGTGTACATGTCGTACTAAGCATGTATTAACCATAAAAGCGTTGGAATCAACAAACCAAATTGTGTAGTCATCCAAGATTGATCACTTACAGTGCATATTTTCGAGTTACAAATATTTTAAAAGAGCAACATTGAATTTTACTCAATTCTTTTAAAATAGCTCCATAGTATATTGGATTTTAAAAAATACATCTGAAACTCAACATCTGGAAACTATGACATAAAAAGTCTTCACCATATCACCATACCAGAGCAATATTCGCATTAGTTGAACCAAAGTGAATTTGGGTAAAGCACTTTCTTTTTGATGCTTACTTGTATTTCCCAATTTTTCATTTCGAACGAAAAATTTCCTTAATGAAAATTCCTCGAATTTGGTAAGCCGTTGTCAGCGTCCTCCGGAATTGTAAAAATCAGTACGTGATGTGGATATAAATTTTTTTCTTGTTAACTTTTTGCAGCACCCCAAAAGTACCAGTTTTGTTCCCATTTAACACTTTTTCTCTCTAAAAGCAATTTGTCGGTTTGTATTGTGTTTGCTTCCCGACCTATCTTTTATCTGCAAGCATCGTCACCTTCAAGAATGCGGTTTTTGCGTTGATTTTTTTTTTCTTTCATACAAGACATCTTTTGCATCAAGACCGATTCTAGCATCGCCCAGCGAAAGCCACAAAAATGCTTTAGAAATTTCAACGAAAGCCGCTCGTAGATGGCGCTTCTTTGTGCTGTCGAGAGGTTATCATATGAATGCAGCACCTAACCTGATTTGCAATCTAATAGACATTCCAGGAAGAGCTCTGAACCTTGGCCCGTGTTTGGTGAAGTATTGAACCAACCGATTCGATTAAAGAACGCAAGGAGAACCGTCGAATCACACACGAATACTCCACAACAAGGCTTTTAAGATTCTTCTAACTCTGATCGAATATGCGCGTCTTGAGATGTGCCTTACGGTGAAACATTCTGTTGATACGTTTCGAAAAATTCTATCTGCTTCATTCTTAGAATGGGGGTGTTGCAGAATGAAGGACAAATTGCAGACACTAGAGAAAAGTACAACGGAAAATTCATAAAAATCCCTTCTTTTAAATTTGCTTTCCTTCCGTAAAAAAACACCTGAAGGTATCCATTATTGCAATCTTTTGCAGAAGAGAAGCATTCGAGCTCTAGTCCTTTTCAGTCAATGATATGAATCTGTCAATGAATACAATGAATCTATTGGAAGTTTAACATCCAGCCCTTGAAAATAGGTGTATGAAATGTTTACCAGAAAAAATCTTCGTTCTTTAATATTTTTCATAAAGCAAATCTTTTTTTTTAAAAATGCAACAATTATTCACGGCGGCTTTAGAGACGGCGGCGGCTCAACGGCTTCAGAGACGTGATGTTCTACAGTCACCCTTCAAGAGCGAAAAAGAATCGATAGGTTTTGCTCATATTTCGAGACAGACTACTGACTCAGTGCACCGAGCGCTTTTATCGCAAGGACAAGAGACACGACAAACCCATCTTCCAGTGCTTGATAAGAAACATGACCCTTATTTGAATTGTGATTAAGATGTTTGCCAAGCGTTGACAGACAAACCACCCTTCCTTTGCAAGCGATTGGAAACCGTTCGCCATGCCGGTGATCGTGTTAATTTGAAATCGAAAGACGGAATAAAAGTGAAACCTCATCCTCCTCTTGCATAAGGAATGTTCCGCCGACGATGGCGCTGCAGACGTGAGGAGCGAATTAAACGAACAGTTTGATTGGCAGATTAGCAGCTGCCCTGTCAGTGAACGTCAGGACGATGGAGGTGGCCTCAAAAGACATTCAGCAGAAGCCGAGAGCAAGTGCACAGCCTTGAAGTCGTTCCCGTGAAGTGCGCTGCAGAGTGGTTGTCGTCGATGCGGAAACGAAATGATTGGATCCGCTGTTTATGTGAGTGTTTGTTTTTAATGTGGTTGTCATCATATTCCAAATTAAAAACGTTAAGAACAAAATGTTGTAAAATTTTTTAGAAAACGCTGAGATAACGCTTTGATTCAAACTTAAAATACTTATCCTTAAATTCACATTTTAATCTATCACTAGTGAACCCTCGCTGAAAACTATGTTTCAACGATATTAGAAGAAAATAGTATTTACCCGAAGTGACGTCCGAACACTACCTTTTAACAATGTTGTGTCATACAACAGAAAACAGAATATTGACCAATGTTTTAACTGAACCAAACCATCACAACAAATTGACAATGTTCACCAAACTCTTGTAGAATATTTAACTCTTTATAACGAAAATTTGTTGAAACTAAGCCGATTCAAAATTAACCGATTAAAGTTCGGAAAACAACCGTTTGTTTCAAGTGTTGCGAGAAATTAAACAATTTGAAGAAATCATGTCTAACAGCAAGCTCTTCGTGTACTGTGGAATCGGTTAAGAGAAAACCTTTTGACAGTAAGAATTTCGCTTTTTCGGGTGCCTGACTCTTCGACGGCATCACCATTCGAGCATTTAGATTACGTCAACCATAACGATTGGCTTGAAATGCACTGAAGTCGTTTCTCCTACTTTGAAAGTAATTATCCAAATATTTAACGAAGCGCAAGTCTGTTGCCTGTGAAGTCGAATGCCTGAAGGGCAACCAACCACCACAAGAATTTCCACACTTTCCACTGAGTAAGTATGAAACATTCAAACCCTTGAATGATGCTGCGAGGCCATGGATCCAATACAATACGATACGAGAAAGTTCAAACTAAATAAATTCAGTTAACTCAGTGTTTGCATGCTCACCCACGCTCACCTAAAATTATTTATTTATTTTTTTTCGAAAAGTTGACCTCATTCAAAGATGACACCCATTGCTTAAAATGTAATACTAATCAAACTTTTAGACATTAGTAAAAAAAATTCTACGCACATTGAAAGTAATTTAAAATATGAGAAATAATTTGTGAGGCATTTGCTAATTTACAAAACTGTTTTCCTTTCCTTTCTTCTAAGATAAAAAAATAGAGCAAACTGTTTCAATTGCTATTAAAATGAATAGCAATCCTTTCATACCAATCTTTTTTAAAAGTCTTATAATATCTAGACGGGAGCAAAAACATGCGAAATAAATGACAACAAAAAATTAATATCTCTAAGACTGATGTCATGAAAGATAAATCGTATTTTGTCTCCCAAATACTCCCAAAGGAAAAAGAAACCCAAATTTAGGGAATTGTAAAATGTCCTCACGTTTGAATCGACTACAGGACGATTTATTTGGTAGATAATTTGTTCACCATCTCATGCCAACGCCATAGCATCCAATTTGTTGACCCATCTACAAAGATTGTGTGACGTCATCGTTGGTGCCCATTTTCAAGTACTTTCCGCCAGCCATCTTCGGCAGATAGGATCGCTACATCTTCGCTCCAACTTCGATCAAACGTTCGGCTGTTCTATCTCACGCAAACGTCCCAAAAGACAACACGTGCTAATATTGCATCACGCGATTGAAACATTAATCTCCCCATCTGGGCACCAAAGTAAGAGTCACGTATCACACGCTCGAGCAGCGAATGGCAGAAAGGTTGGAATGCTTTCTGAGAGCCACAACAAAAGCATGGTCCATATAATTGATTTATCCTAAAACTAGCCGACTCCTTAAACTTCATTCCATAAAAAATATTGTTTGTAAATAAACGGTTACATCGTTTACTGTTTCAAGGTTTGGTTTCGCAAAAGATTTGAACGCGGGCTTAGAAATAAAATACGAAGTATGATGTATCATGGGTACCATTCAGCACTGCCAATAATCACGAGTGATGCTTTATAACTAGGATACTTTTCAGCAAGTGATGATATTCTAGTGTATAATAATAAAAATAATAAACTGAACCATACCGACAACATTTTTTAAATTATTAATATATTGACAATTTTAAATGTACTGACGATTATCAAAAAAAAACGAATTGAAACAATAATTATTGCCATCGTTCTTACATTCGCTTTAGTATTATAGTTTATCTAAAAATACAATATTTGGAATATTCTCAAAACATCAATGATATCATACACATCCTAAGGTTATCAGCATAAAACATGTTCAATAAATTAGCATCTTACAAGCAGTGACGTGTACACCGTCTTAGACAAGAACAAAACCATTGCTTGAAAAATGAAACAATTTATGGGAATATTATTACATCCCTTCCTTTTCCCGCATTCAAGTCTTTTCATAGAGGAAATCGACGATGATGTGGCATTATGTTCCAAACGATGCCAGAACGACAGTATTTCATGTCAAATACGGCAAACGGTAATATACGGTCGATTAATAGCTTTTCCCAATCGTAAATATTCTGCAACAGTAAATATGGTGCGTGAGCGATAAAAATATCGTTAAAATTCGGCAGTCTTATGCAATACTTTTTGTTGTAACTTTATTGTCATTGAATTGTAATTTGAAACATGAATAGCTAAAATATTTCACTTATTATGCATTTCAATAGAAACTATATATTAGAAAGGATCTCTGTATCATAAGGCTCAAATCGTAGAGCTACTTTTTGTTTTACATTTATGATATTGTTATTTATATAAGTTTGTTATATCGTACGAAAAATGTGCCCTTTAAGGATGTATCACTAATGTTTTCGTTCACAAACCCCCATATAAAATTAACATGTCATTGTAATCCATTACAAGCTGCCATTGGACGTGATTGGCAAGCAAAAGAAGAAACACACACAAATAAAGACGCGATATTGTCTTAATCGAATGAGCATCATGCTATAACCATGAACACCGAAACCCGGGCGAAGAGCACATGTACAGCATCAAAGCCATGTCCTACACTTGTTCAACATTTGATTGGAGCAACAATGAACGTTTTCATGTAGCAAAAGGAATCACGCAACTGCTTCTTTTACTTTTCCATGCTTGTTTCATTGATGATCTTATACCGATTGAGGCTTGGGTATCTAAAATTTGATTAACAAGATGGAAAACAAAATTCTTGTTGGAACAAACCAAAACAGGTTTGAAAACAAAACAAACAAACAGAAACAACATAAGCTTTTTTTTCTTTTCTAGGGTTTCATTTACGTTACATTGTAAACTTTCTACCCTTAAACCCAAATTTAGCATAAGCATAGCGCGAAGCATAATGATATGAAAAAAATATTGTGGTACAGTAAAGAAATTAACCAAAATTGTTCTGTGGAAGCTAATGTTAGAAGTTAGAAGACGAAGCATTACTCCGCCATCACCAGGCTCATCACATTCCGCCCAGCACTTTGCTCAAAAGGGTGTTACAGTCGACGACAGCAGCAGACTTTTGGATGGTTATAAATGTTTGGCAGAACGTTCTGCGGACGCGAAAACGCAGTGTTCAGAGAGTAAGAATCGCCTGCTCCAGTGGTCGCTGAAGCCGGACGTTATATCTGCGGCATGCGTTCAAGGGATGGTCCCTGGTGCCAGAAAAGTCAGATAAGAGCCGGAACAAGTGCCAGGATACGCTTGACTGACAATAGAAACCAGATATCGGGCTTTTCTTCAGTGGCCTCTCGAGAAACGGTCCATTAATCACCGATTAGAATGACATTAGCGTGTTCATAAAGTTTTTTGCATGCTATCAAAAGTGGTGGAAGGCCTAGAAACGCCTAGAATGTCAGATTTGGCACGCGATTAGAAAACCATTCGGATAAGTCGTTAAGTTAGGTGGAAACAAGATTATCGAACAAAATGCATTTCAAATTATCAAGAAACAATCGAACCTATGCTATAATAGAAATTCACTGATGTGTCTTATGAATTATGTAGCAGTGCATTTTTAAATCCGTTTGGTCTACTTTTACTTTACTCGTACGTAGTATACGACATCAACGTAAATAGTATTTGAATGGTTTCTTACCCATCTTAATAATATTACGGAAAAACAAATTTCCCATTTAAGACTTACTAGAATACTATAAATGTTATTATGGAAAATTACAAACCATAGAAACTACATACAATCACCATTTCCTTACCTATGCTAGTTTTATGTTGGTCTCAAGTGAGATTAAAAAGGACTTAAATCTTATCAAGACTGAGAGTTTTCTCTATCCGAACGGCATTTCCAAACGTCAGCCATTTGTCGTACTCACCGTCCGTAGTTGATGCGATTAGAACGTCTGTTGAGCTTGGTTGACGATCTATTTGGAACTGTTTTTCCTACCGCAACGATTGTGCATCAAATCAGATTATAATTTTACGTTCGATGTAGCAGGTCCCGGATGATTCAGATACGATAGATAGAGAACGGACATAACCAGTTCTGCTTGCATCCATGTCAGCATTATTTGAACGATGTCTGTTAGGCACCGAATGAGATTTCTATGGCAGGTTAGTCATATCATTTTAACTGACCGTAACGACTGCCGCCGTGTAGCATTTTAGGAAATCCGCTCCGAAGAATCTTGGGTTCGAAATGTGGAGCGATAAAAAACCAAGAGAGATACGTTGACGGACTATTTCGACTACTAAGAATTTGATGGAGTTAAATTCAATTCTTCGTTTCATGTGAATTTCGCATCAAAATCTGCGTACCAAATATATATTTGCTATGTATTTATATAATGCACAATTTCGTTGAGCTGACATTTCTATCACCACTTCCTTTAAAAAATATTACAATCAACTAAACACTAACAAGCGGATTCCATCAAAACTAGACTTAAAAAATCATTGGAGTGCCATAAACTGAGACGTAGATGGTTGAAAAGCGTAGCAGAGTTGTCGGTCAACTTAAGTCATTATCCGGGAGAGTAGATTACGGATCAAGTCATATAAGCTCGTACCTGTCATTCTATCTTGAAATACACTCTACATATACATACAGTAGCCTTGTAAAAAAACGTTGTAAATTTTCAATATTTCACAGTTTCTACGATAATTTGTTTCCCACATTTTTCCGTTTCACACACCACAAATCTAAGTCCCTGTTTTAGACAGGTCGCAGCGAGAGTCGGGTAACCGCTTACACTAAATTGAGTGGCGATGCGGTGTAAGAATTTGACAAAGCTGGCGATTCACCGAAAGTGTCGCAAACAGATGACCAACCGTTTACTGGTCCCCCTCGACAGACCAAAAGAAAATAAATTTAATAACGATTATATTGACACCAGTTGGCATTTTCCTTTTTTTGCGCGGACCCAATGAACCCGTCAAGGATCATTTATTTTTGAAGAAGGAGCGACACGACACGGCTGTCGACACCTTTTTTGGAGCACTAACAAGCCCCATAGTTTGTCACCAAGCAGACTAAAGAGCAAATTGCTTTCTAGCAATAAAAGTTGTACAATCTTTTTCAGAGAGAACATGTTATTATTAAGAATCAATTTTTTCAACTTATTGTTATAAGTAATTTTATTCATTTTATTTTATAAGCAGTTTTATTTATACGAACTTAAAAAATACTTAAGAATGCAACGGTAATGCTGTTGCATTAAAAAAGAATTGTTTTTGTGTTAGTTTAACATTTTCAAATTTTTCTTTGTTTCTATTATTTTGCTTCTACTTTAATATACTTCAAATTACATAAACTCATTCATGACAAAGATTCCAACAATTGTTTTAATATTGAATTGGAAAAACATTGCTCACTTTTTTATCATTTTTTTGCCAACCACAAGAGGACCCAAAACCATTTTTTTATTTACAAAATATCCCAAGTACGAAAAATTAAAAATGACTTGATTTGGTATTCAGATTAGAAACACGTGCAGCCCAAACACAAAGCAGCCCTGTCACCAACAGATTCAATGAAAGATATATCGACATACCCCAACGAGCGAGTGGTAAATAAAAGCAATCTTCCATTTCACAGGATCTTCAAAAGAATGATAAAAAGTCATTCTCACTTTTGCCGAACTGAAACGCCTGCCATAAATCATACACAGTCATGTTGGAAAACCCTTCTTTTTTTCAGACAATCCGTGTCAATTTCCATACATCTATGTTCGTAGGTAGGGCAGTATATTATAGTTGGTGTTGGAAAATGTATAATTTACTGTTGTTAATTTCTCGGGAGTTGTTAATTTGAATGTAAATAATTTTACCTTGTGTTTTATTGTTCAAGAAGTTGCAGAGATGTTTTTGCGACATCTTCCAAATCAAAACAGAAATTAAATTAATGATTTTTCAAATACATTGGTAGATTTTCATTGATCATTTTGTATTCTTCTAAAAAATATAGTCAAAAAAGTTGAGACATAAAATATAAATCAGGACAATAAAAGCTTAATGTCTAATGTTGATTGACAGCGAGACAAGAACATCAAAAGTTGCATAATTTTGCCATATCTGATGCTTCGCATAAATTTTTTTAAAGAATGGTCCTCGATTGAGGTGTCTGTTTCCGCTGGAAGCTATCACAAAGTTTCCCCAAAAGCTTTGATACGAATTTGTCAACGAATACACGTCATTGCTGGTTCAGATTCGGTTCTTAGAAAATAATCATGACCGTCGTCTGCCCCAGACATTGATGCCTCTTTAATAAATTTCGGCTTAGCCAAATAATCCGCCCAGAATGACTGCGGTACTTTTTATGATACGCCGCTGCGATATGGGTTTCCACAACTGCTCCCGACATTGATGCTTCATAGTTTGGAAACACACATTTTCATGTAAAGGTGATGGTAAAAGAAATGGCGCAAAGAAATCATAGAACTGAAGAGGAGTTCATGTTGTTCATGATATTGACAAGTTCGTACCTGAATGCCAAATCGAACATACATGTCACATCCAGACACTTGTCAGCGTGACTTCCACAAACCATTCTATAATAGAGGAACACTTTCTGTGCGGAAACCGAACAGAGAACGAGCTGATAGACTTCAACATTGCCCCAACAATGACCCAAAATCCTAGGCACGCAAAGTACGGTGTGGAGTTGAGAAACGACGATTCGTGTTGCGCAAAATGTCCCATTCCGATATTAGTATCATAAATAACGTAATGAGATCAGGCTTCCCACTTTGCACGCTGTACGCTCACTGCTTCAAGTCCTGGTTTCTAAGCTCTACAGAACTCTCATATCAAAGACCAACATCGATATACACCTTGAACAAAACAAATAAACACATACCCTAAAGCGAAGGACCAGGAACCTAGCAACAAAGGAATGGTTCATGTGTATCCGGAGAAAACCGTCTGCACTTTCCTTGGTCTTTCGACGTAAGGTTAGCGCTCAACCTTTCCTGAGGAAAACCCAAACACACAGCAAGGTTCCGGAACTGTTGCAACCGTCACGACAATAAAACTAGTAATAAATAGGAAGGTAAAGCAAGCGACTTTTCTGCTGCTCTCTTGACAAGGAATGTGTTCGCAAGGCACTTACATCACCATATCCTGAAACGATAAAAATCCTGCAATTCCAGTAACGTAGCTACTTTGGAATTCAATGGTTGGTATGCTTGTTTTTTCTTCTTTGTGTTGCCCGCACCCACAAAATATAACTACATATGATATTTGATGTTTGAAGAGCAGGGATATTTGAATTTTTATGAAGTTACCAAACAAAATCTATTCGTAGTCTGGGTTCGGATATGAAAAAGCCTTAATAAGAAATCCTAAAGAAAATGCGAAAAACGAGTATTTCATATGTAGTCGCAACTCACAAAAGTACTATGGAGTATTATCATAAGGAACAGGAAGAATTGCTTACATCCAAGGGTGTAAAATGTTCTCACCTGGTATTTTTTACTCATTTTCAAGGATCGGTTGGTGTTATATTGCGCAATGTACCCTGGGACCTAGAGATGTAAATAAATTATCAGTCTGTACAAAATTTCCATACATTCCGCACCGAGCCACATCGCACAACTCTGACCACTCTCAGTAGGAGTAAAAGATTGTTCAACCGTGACAATGGCAATGGCAGGGTTACCGGCAATTTACCACATGAATGGGCCGGGTAAGAAAGCAGAGCAAATGGAGTTTGCATAAATTATGCACGTTACTCCGCACCAGCCATCAGTCACTGTCTGTTCTTCCATCAAACGGGAGCACACCGTTGCCTTGAATTTTACTCGCAGTTTAAATTTTGAAATTAAATTAACAGGGACATACGGGCCACAGCGAATGAGCAACAAAAATTAAACTCGTAACACTTGGTTAAATATAAACCCGACTTAATCAAACAAATCTCCTCAGGCAGCTACTTACGGCTAACAATCTATGGTAACTTTTGCAAGGCCAATGCAGGTCATCGTAACATCCTCAAAATGTGGTAAAATAATGAGCAAACGCCAAAAGAAACCTTCAAAAAACATCGACCAATAGTAAGTCCTGGGTTTATCATTCACCAGATGATGGTCCCGACCTAAGGAAAGTTTCGCTGTACAAAACCAATAGAAACTGAGTTTTCTTCTTGATGATAAAAACTCCTTCCGAGGAATAAGCGAAAGAGTAAGGAAAACCCGCAAAAGTTTGTCAGAATTTTTTGCATTGAGGAAAAAGTTTTAGGTGAGAATTTACCTCAACATTTTTGCTGCATCAGCACGGGCAAATTAGAGAGTCGTACAATCATTGTCTACCATTCGTTAACATAGTTTCATTCGTCTATCTTGCGGGATTTGTTTGAGCGCAAATCGTTTCGAATTGATTTTAAGAAGTTTCAAGAAAGCATTAAGCATGTTTTAAAATATAAACTTTACATGCAAACATGCAAGTAAAATTTTTGTACGAAACATTATTCATGTATGGTAATAGAAGTTTGTAACCTTGCAACAAGTAGGTAATAGAAGCTTTCATAAAGCAACCGACTTTTCGTTTCAAGGTTTTGTTTCATGAGTTTCGATTATGTTTTATTCAAAGTGAATTTTGACAGAACTTATACGTCAAATAGAAAATAAATGGACGACTAAACTCATCATGCTCATCTTTCTCCATAAGGCTTTGCGTAATTCCCATTCTTACAACCACCACGATTGACTGTCGACTTTTCTTGAAGGTACCACTAAGTCGGACGGACTAAAATAAAAGCACGACTGCGTACATAATTCACCCAGTTTAAATTAAGACCATTACTGGCTCAAGCGCTGTGTGGAGATTAATCTTACAGTGAAACTCCCAAGGAGCATGTTTCAAATTCTCTGCCTAAATAAGGTGTTATTTGATTTCGCTTCAAAATCACATTCGTTTGCCAAATTAAGTTTTTGATTTGTGATGTTGATTCTAATAAATGCAAATTTTGGAATAAAAGCAGGTATCGATCTTCATATTATATGTTTTCATGCCACGACAATACTCAACAATACAAAAATAATGAGAAATTCATACAAAAGCTGTACAAAAAATCAATTAGTACGTGTTCACTTATCAAAATGCAAGTGTTAAGCATGGTGACAAAAACTAGTCTTCCGAGGCATGGTTGCTGTCGCATTCATTTGCATACGTCACTTCTATTATTGCTCATTTTTATCCATTTTCATCATGCGGGGAAACTCGTTGTTTGGGAGAAATGGGTTTTTTGTTCGATTCACAATTCAGCAAATCCTCTTGCAATAGGCCTGCAAAAGGCTGTGCGAAACGTACGATGAAGTCATTTACGGTATTTCGCTTATGCTGAGATGATTTTTTTCTATGCAACCACCGAAGCAGCATTTCGATGCGAAAGCTGCTCCCCTTCTAGTCAGGGAATACCATTTATGGTGAGTAATGCTAAGGCCTCCATCAGCATAATGTGCTGTTGAAGCGATGGATCTGCTGTCGGGATTCCCGGTGGTTCCATGACGGCATGCACGGATAGCAGAATTCTGCCGAACGTTACTTCATCCACTTCAAACGCCTCGTTCTGTTTGGAGTTGGAGTTGGGGGGCTGAGACTGGTTCAAATATTAATCCATAAATCCGTCCGCAACGCTGTCCTTTCTCGGCTCATCAGTGTGCGTTTTTGTGTGTCCCTTTATAATTCTGAAACGACGCCGCAATGAAGCCTTTTGAAGGTGTTGCGTTGGGTTGCAAACAGTACATATTAATTAATGGAAATGTTTCGCATGTAAGTTTTTTTTGTTAGACAACACGTTAAACAAGAGTTTTCGCAAAACAACATTGAAGATGACATATTTTTGTATTAAAAGTAATTTAAAAATATGATCTGCGTTTAATTTCTAACCCACAGTATCCTTTTGGATACTCGTGTAGATACGTTCAGTAACACATCCTGCTATATTTTGCATAGCATCATTTGCTCGTTTTGAATTTGGGTTTTAAAAGCAAATATAATTTGAATTTTATTGATTTTGAACAAAATATTTCGATTAATTTAAATTTTACCACTAGAAATGTAATATTTTTAAATGCTATTTCAACATTTTTTTTAGAAGCCTTTTTTAATTTTTACAATAAACAAAATTGCTGTTATTCAAATTACCATTCTTCGCAATTGAACGTGAGAACCATTCGAAAAAACGTCCTGGATGTCCTGGAAAACGACTGAAAGGAAAACTTTTCCGGACAAGGAATCATTAAAAACGTTTTGCTCAACGACGCTAAGGATAAAACGTCCGATAAACTCCTTTTCCACGTACATCACACACCATTTGGGGTGCGGAAAATTAAAACCACCAAACGATCTGACACTGATTTTGGAATTATGTCTAAAACATGTCTAAAACGTGCATGTAACTTTTCCAATTAAACCTTCAAGCTTTCCCGGTTGATAGGAAAATGCATCAACAGAAAGAAGTTTGATTCGTATTATCTGTATTTTTCTAGTTCATCAACCATGCGTTTAAAACAATTGATAATGTTACGTAAAATTTCTTGAGAAGATGTTTTACCCATGAGCATAAGATGATGTGTAATATTATGAGCAACACCTAGTAAATATAACTTTTCAAAAACGCCTTATGGTGGATAATTACGTCATTCAACTTCGGATACATGATTGCAGTTTTATAGACTTAAAGAGATTTTAATTATGACTGGTGAAGGACGGATTCAGTTGATCCTGTCGAGCTCGAAAACTTTCGGTAAACTAATCCTATTTCCAATTAGTCAAACACAGCTGCTCTTCCGTAAAGGTCATTTTTCTTCGTTGATTGATAGTAGCAAATTTGGCGAAAACTACGGACCAAACAAATCTTAAGCAATCCGAACAGGGAAGCCTATACTACAGGGCTAGATTAATGTCTTTGATGAATAATTGCCTCTACGTGACTACCGTGCGAAGGAGGACGATAGAAAGTAGTTTTACGAACTATCACGTTCAACAGTTTTTTCGCTGTATGGCAAAATAAAATATTAAATATAGATATATTTATTTAGTGCCATATTATTGATACGTAAATAATGTAAACTTTTATCCCAAAACAACATTCAAAAAATTATATTTCAATAATATTTTCTACGTGTATACTATAGAAAAAAGACAAGGTTATCTGACTCATATATGGTATACCTTTGAGCCATACTTTTGTTGATCGTTTACCTGTACACCAAAGATGTGATATTAATCATTTCCGTATGTCCCATTAATCATTAATTCAAGGTACTAGTACGCCTTAGTAGAAAACCACAGGCATCCGAAAGATAGATTTGTATCCACTGAACGAACATCTTTGCACTCATGCGGAAAAGGCGAAGACATGGAAAAATTATATTGAGAAAAGACGATAAGGATAAGAGATGCTGACACATAATCAGATTCATGATGGAGTGTGGTTTTCGTTTTCGTCGGATCACTGGACACGAGTATCAATGATAAACGTCTCGGCGAAGTAGGTCATTGGAGGTTAGATTGGAGGGATAATTAATTATAGCACTCAAGGAGCATCTCAGGATGTTCATGAAAGCCATCGGAGGGCAATCAATGACTACAAATATTCTCATATCGTTATTATCCAATCAATAATAACATTGAGTGCCAGATAGTAATTAGTTGTTTAATATCAAACCAATTTACAAAATGTCCAATGGCAGAAAATAAAACCATTTTTTTTTCAGTTGATCACAACGATTTACAACAATTGCAATAATGGCAATCCTGGATGTATTCATTAAATGTACTGGAACAAATGTGAGAAAATGACGAATAACAAACGTGAAAGGTATCGAAATCACTCCCCTATCATGGATAATCGATAAAAATAAACAACGTCTAGGATGTTGCAGTTATCGCTTCTGAACAATTAGCCCCTGTTTGTTATGTTATCATTAATTATTCAATCAGTCATTAGACAACTAAAAAAAACATTTGTTATAATTTAATTTGGGGTAATGATTCTATTTACAATTTCCCTGATTTTAAAGAAAACCATAGCGATTTTGCGAGTCCTTTACTATTTCAAAGTTTTAACATCACGTGCTTTTATTGAAATAACACCTCAGCCCAGAAATAATTGACAATTATTGACATTATTTGCTGCCCAAGAACCGTGTTCACCAAAACCGATATCATTCGAAAGTATTTCTTTAATGCGATGCTCATGCGTCATTCTTCGAATGCAGCTTTGTTTTGTTGCAGTTAGCATTCCGCCACATTCCTCAAAACGAACATTGGCGCAAAGCTGTGTGCGTCATGTTTCATTCGTTTCCTTTCGATAGGCCATTTCAATCGTTAGTGAGCTTCAGCGAGATTCAAGGATTCGCTTATCCACAGGACTCTGGAATGCTCCAAATGCCACAATAACGTAGAAGGATTTTCGCACCCCTTGAATGGCATGCCTATATCCGACGTACCACCATACCGTCCGGTTATGGCGTTGTATGTCCCATGAATTCGTTTCAGGTTCAGTTTTGGGTTGGATAAGTACCGCAGCAGGACATCTCGCAGGCATAACCAACAATAACGGGAATAACTTCGTTTTAATAAATGTGCAGAAAATTTATAGCTTTCCACCGGCTTTAGTCGCAATGGGTGCCAATGCGGCTCCTGCTGAGTTGTGAATTGTTCTGAGCAAGCCGACCCCAGCCGTTCCATGTCCTGGTGGGCTTTAAATATGAAACTGGACGACTGAAAAACAATTCGTTAGATTTATTTCTACGTTTTTCAATTACAACTAAACCTGTTTTTGAATCTTACTCCGGTGATAGCTTGAGCTTCGTAGTGCTATGCATATTTTACGATCAGCATCATTTTTTGTGAAATAATGTATACAAAATTTCCTTTCATTGTTTTTAAAACGTGGCTAACACACAAGTATGTAAATCAAGACTTCCATTCAATATTTAGGACAAACACTTAACAATAGGTTGCTAGTAATGATTACATTGGGTACGAGTTGGGACCATGATGGGCTATCATTTAATTTCAAATGTAATTAGACATTCGTCCATCAGTAATGAAACTTCCGGTTCCCAGCCAGTGGGACGGATCAATGCATAAAATTGAACCGAATTCCAAACGACAATTTCCCACTGAGACTTTAGTCATGTCCTCTATGTTAGATTGGATTTGTTCCACTGAACATCCAACTGCGTTTTGCGTTCGATTTTGTCCTTGTGGATTGTCGAAATCACGACATCATACACTTTTCTAGTACGTATCATATTGATGAGGTGGCTGAAATCTTTTGGAGTGCGTGATTGTGTGCAATGGTCAGGATGGGAAGCATACGTTTGCAATATCCATGAGAAAAAACTGATTCACAAATGGATTTCCATTTCATAAGTGGCTACTTTTGAAAATTCGTTTATTGGCAAACGAGTTATTTATTTGGTTCGTAATCAAAGTATGATTTCGATTATATACAGCCTAGAAAATTAGTTTCTAGCCACAGTAATTCTATATCGAAATAAAATGGTTTCAACTCAATTCAATGACTCAGGCGGAAAATATATTGTTGGCTCGCCGTCCAAACCACTGCTGACGACGAACTTTCGATGGCAGGTTCGATTATAAAAGGACGGAAATTGAATTTCTCTCGAGCACGGAAAATGTTATCTCCACATTTTCAGTTACATGGCTCGGAAATGATTTGTGTCATATGACGGAATGTGTGGAAAATGTAGAAAGAGTTTCATTTATTTCATTGACTGCGTTTGATATAAAACTAATTAGAAACTCAGTCGATCATGGAGTTGGTATCATGTTAAATGACTTTTCTTCAGATGATTTTATGTATGATTCAGTAGAAAATGATGTGATATGAAATTGTGGCTGAAGTTAATAGCTATCAGAAAGGTTTTGGTTTTGATTTTAGTGTGCGATGGCGTTCATTTCTGGCTATTGATGTTTTTTTTTATCTTAGAAGAACGGGCCGCCTTATTTATGTCTATTGATGTTGTTTGTGCAAAAAGAATTTACAATAAACGATTGAAAATTCATTAATTGACAAATTGGATACTGCTTTTTAGTAGTACCATAATTTTCATATAAATACATCTGTTGCAAATGCAACCCAGCGGCTCCTGATCGACTGAGCGACCCGAACGAAAAATACAGACCCAGACAGAGTCTACAGACCACTTTTACAACATAATGATTTTGAGATTTTTTTTATAGCGAATTGACTCAAAACACGTTGATAAATGGCAATACAGAACAAAAGCTCAAGAAAAGCGGTTTATTAAAGCGAAAGCAAGTCAAATATTTGCAATATATTTCAATACTTATTAACTATGAATTATCAAAACTATAATTTTCACTAACGTCTTGGCCATTAATCAATTCACCAATAAATAAATTAACGTGCACATTTGCGCCAACCATAACAAACACATGCTCAAATTTGGCAATGTCCCAAAATTATAAATCATTTCATCGCTTTTCAAGGAGAGCCATCCTATTCTATAAAAGGTATTTATAAAAAATGTACAAGGAAAAACCCTTACGCACATGTGTGGCTGATAACTTTTTTATGCATTGAACCTAATGTCGTTAACAATCGCTTCGTACCTTTCGGTATGCTCGCTTCATTGGGTCAGTCAACCGAAGCCATTTGGGACCGTAAGACGGCAAATTTTTCTCAAGTTTGGCCTAAATCGTATGTCATGCTTCAGTTTCACCATTGCCTCAATTTCTCCTTGCGACGACCATTTTATGATATTGGAATGAGCAATATAAACTTCTAGTCACGCCACGTTGCTCACCCCAAAACATAGGACCAAATGTCACCACCAGCAGCACAAAGAGCGAAAACCCGATAATGAGAAGCTGTATTTCGACAATCAGAAGCAAACTGGAAGGATTCTTTTTCCTGCGCTCGTTTTTTTATACTGCTGGATAACGTTCTGTCGGGAAAAGGTTATTTCTCTTGTTTCTTGGTGTGTAATATATATTGTTTTTTTTCCTAGCATTGCGAAGAATCCGAAATGACACGATTTCCGTATCATTTGGAGTTTTCCACCATCTGCTGCTCATCTTCTGCCCAAGATGACTAGCCCTTGTTAAATGTTTCAACTTTCCTCCCCGAAAAAACTAGTTTCAAAGTGTCAATTCTTGTCGCAGACCGTAGAATTCCAAAACAGATGCCGCGTAGCGACATGGAATGACTACGAATCATTCCAAACTAGATTCGTTTTAAGACGGACTCTTTTCGATAGAAGATGTTTTGTATGATATGGGCCGCGATGAAAAGCTTCCATAAACCTTCAAAAATCGTAGTCTGTAACTTTATGGTCAAAGGTCTAATACCAGCCAATTTCAACTCCTTCCTCCACCTTTGGTTTATTTTTGCCAAAAATGTGTGGAGTTTATTTTAACCACTGTGGACTCATGGCCTCCGAGCAAAATTGTGCAGAGTTGCTCGGAAAGCTCTTTTTGAATTTTATCTAAATTGTTGTGCATTCTGAAGCACTCTTGGCAAGATTTGAAACACCGATAACCGCTTAAAGATAGTGCGAAAAACAAAACGACAAAAAGATCTGAAATTCCATTCTAAATCCATCTACCAGGGGTGTTCGTTGAGAATGAGACTGTTTTTAACACACACAAAATGTTTATAAAATTTTAATGCGATTTTCTATTTTATTCAAAGTATGTGCCACCGCTAGCTATACATTTCTCCTATCTCTCTGCTAAATCATGGATTCCCAGACGAAAGAATTCTTCGTCTTTTTAAGTAAACTAATTAGTCATCCAATTTCGACTTCCTCGTAGAAAAACGAAGGGATGCTCAGCCAATACGTGTCCCATCGATGAAAAAGAATGATATTCGGAAAGAACCAAGTCTGGTGAATAACGCGGGGAGGGATAGCAGCTCCCATCCAAGTGATTTGATAGTATCCTGAAACAGTTTTGTTTTTTGGGGACATGGAAGCCTCAGGCCACGAGCGACCAGGCGCCTCCATTTCAGAAAACAGGAACGGCTTTTTGGTCGTTTTCGATCAATGCATGGTTCAAATTGATCATTTGTTGTCAGTAGCGACCGGAATTAACGTTTTCATCAGGTTTTAGGAGCTTGTGAAACACCACACCTTTCTGTCCCATCAAAAAGGCCGTTTTTTGAAGTCCTTGGACGCTTTTTTTTGTAAAGTCAAAATCGCCATTTTGGAATTTTTTAAACCACTTAAAGCACTGCGATCTTCCAAACACAAGTCCCGACAAGCATTTGGTGCGATTCCGAAGCAGATTTCTTCAAGAGGAGCAGAAAAATAAAAATCCCCGCAATACGTCATTTTCAGGCACAAAAGTTGACATACTTTAACCCTTTAAATGATGGGTTGCAAACCGAAATAATTTTTTTTCCGATCTGAAATCATTTACCTGATGTCAACATAAGGTAATGATGAATGAACCGCTAAACTGGGAAGTCCCAATCGACAGGTACAGCCATATTTTTAACAGTCTCATTCTCAACGAACACCCCTGGTAAATGCACAAAATTTGGTTCACGAACAATGCAACTTACCATCAACTGCTGCGTGAAGCTGTTAAGGAATTTTCAAAACTACAAAATCCATTTCTATATCAACGTTTATTGTTCCTCACAATCAGTCTTGTGTCAATAGTGCCTACGGAAAGTGTATATTTGAGAGAACCAAACTTGAAACATAATGTTTGCCTACAGTTGTTACAATGGGGTTTGTCCTATTTATAATCTGAAGAATGTCTACCAATCGGCCGCCATCGCAAAGCCCAGCACACGAAAGACAAACGATACGGGAGACTAAAGAGTATATTACGAATCTTCTTTACCAACATTTGTTTGAGTATTTTTCCTTTTATTACTTTTTCTTCACTTCACTCGGTCATGTTTTCACACATGCACAACGACGATACATAATTTGGCGTTTTTTTGTAGTAATCGTTTGCCTGTAATTCGTTTTCTTACTTATTTCCCTCAAGCCGAACGGACACATTACGTGTATGTTTAGATCAACCAACAACTCTATTTTAAATATTTATATACGCAATATATTGTTATTTATTCACCACTATTGTTTGTTCCAATTTTGTTTATTGAGTGTAAGGACCTTGAGCGTGAAGACGGTTCGGACTTCAAACCGTCCCTTGTTTTGCCGATCGCCTAGCGATGTTTCTAACGTGGTGCTCAACTAACAGCAACTACTTCACTGGGAAAAGAAAGGTATTTCTTTAAGAATCTAAATAAGGCTGAGCTCGAGCCTTTAAATGGTCATCAGCTTTTGGAGTGCACGGGCAATGTACTATCACGAGAACGCAACGGATGTGATGAGCACTTTCGTGCCGTTATCCTGTTCGGCGGCCAGCTCCAACCGCAGGCAGGGCATCTCGTCGGCCAATTTCTGTAGCAGAAACTCGCAGTGCAGTATCGACATGTTCTTCCAGATGTGATTGAAAGGAATCTTCTGGACAGCGCCATCGGCCACCGCCGACCAGCCTCCCGAGCAATTGATGCGCAGCGTCATCGCCTCTTTACTGTTGGCGAAGTGGAACGCGGAGCTCTGGCCGATTTGGAAGTACCCCAGCCGACCCTCGATGGCCTTGCAATGCTCAAGCGCGCTCGGATAATCCTCCAGGACGTAGACCCGTATGGGGAAGTCCGTCTCCGGCTTCCGGGCAGGGCCGAACATCACAATCTTCAGCCGCTTGGTGACGGGCACTTCAGGTGCCAGACTTTCGCCGCCCAGAATGTACTTTCCCAATTTGCGCGTCATGATATACGCACTGTGGGGATCGAGCTGGATATAGGCTTGCGGACTTGGCACGTCGTTCTCGGATGAGGCAATCTTTTTCCAACAGTTCGTCACCTCCTCCTTGTAGAACAGTGACACCTTCCACCCGGCAATGTCCTCCGCGCAGTGTGGCACCTTGATGATGAGCGGCTTGGAGAAGTTACTCTTTGTCGGCCCACACACCACCGTCGGACTGATGTGCGTGACCTGGTTCTCCACCAGTATCGTGTCCTTGGAGTCGTACATGACTGCGAGAAAAACATTGATTTTCAGCGCGGTCGGTAACGCACCCTCCGGAATCGAGAGCGACGTCTGCAGGTGTTCCAACTCGAGCCAACCGCCGTCTCCGGTAACGACCTGGCGGGCCGAGTTGGACTTGTACATCGCTTCGTTCGACGAACTTGATGTGTCCACCGAGTCCGTGGTTGCGATGGCGTACGTCGAGTTTGCTGTGTGTGTGCATGTAAACAAGAGGGAACCAGAAATTGAAACCATCAATATTTTGACACCCACTCTGGTTGGGAGATGAAAAGCGAACGGTGGACACTGGTCCTGATCTGAGTGGACAGGACGAGGACGGTAATCGAAAACCGACGGCATTACAACGGCGACTTCCGAGCTTTCAATCCGTAGCCGAGTTCGGTGAAAGAATACTTACATGTATTGGTGGCCGACGTGGCGGATAGCGACTCGCTGCTACGATACTGACCCTTTTGAGATGGAGTGGCTGGCGACGCCATTTGCCGCTGCTGCAGGTGACCCTGCTGTTCCAGGGAGTGGCACTGATGGTGATGCTGATAGTGATTATGCTGCGGAACCGCATCGAAGCTCTGCTGTTTCAACTGCTGAAGGTAGACGTTGTTCGGTTTCTCTTTCATCGAGGCCTGAATCGTTTGACTGGGGAGCAGAAAAGCCATCAATCTATCAGCGAGTTCTGGGTCATGTTTTTCAACATCAAATCACTCATCAGTGATGAATGAAATTTTAGAATGCAAATACAAGTCGGAGATACCGAGTAAGTCCATCAACTTACGCCGATGTAAATTGCGGCTCATCATAGTGGTGCTCGGAGACGGATCTGGTCAGGAGCAAGGGTACATTTTGACTCGGGATCTTGGGCGCCTCCATCGTGCTGCCGTTCGAATACTCGTAGCCGTTCACACGAATGTTGATGTCCGGCGGATTCGAGGAATGCGTCAGCTTCTTCTGGAACTCGTGCGTGTACGTGTGATGCTGATCGGGCGACGTTCGGGTGATTGAATACGTCGGGAGCTTCTGCCGGTGTCGCATGTGCACCAGGAACACCAAGAACGTCAGACAGAGCGTCACGATGAAACCCAACCCGAGGTAAAAGATCCAATCGGAGGCTGTATTGGAAGAAAGTTGTTACACAGAAAAAAATAATACACGAAATGTAGATTATAAAAAGACTCAAGAGCTTTAAATAAAACTTAAAGAACAGTTTTAAAAAATTCAACTATTTTTCCACAAGTTAACCTATTTAAGAGCAACATCTGCTTCTGAAAAATTTACAGCGAAGCTGCAATGAGCAGCGAAAGATGCTGATACATCATGCCGATACAGATGCGAAATGAAAAGTCATTTTCAATGGCAGTACCTTCAGACACAAGGCATTGAGCAAACAAGTTTGAGGAGCATGGGCGGATGACATGCTTTATCAGATACTCTACCGTGAATGTCGCATTTTGAGTGGAAAGTATGTAAGAGAACTCGTTCAAATAACGCTACAGGTTCCATTAAGCGGGTTGAAAACACACACTCGAGTATAGCATAGGTGCACCAGAAGAACGGCCACCATTTAAGTGTCATCTACTGGACGCCACAGAAGGTATGACAACATCTTGCAAGTGAGGGTACTTTTGCATGTCTGGAGAATATGGAGTGCTGTTGGGCAGTCAAAGTTTTCTAGTGCACTAGATGCAGCTTCTCAGTGTATATAAAGTTCCTTCATATGAAACATTGGAACAATTCGAATGAAGTACTCCAGGAGGTAAATAGAACCCTCAAGCCATTCGAGCAAGTCCAATAAGTCCCAGTCCTTCAGCCAGTCCAATAAGTCCATCTGCTTTTATGTAAGAAAGTGCAGCAAATGTTAGGTATTTGATGTATCCGTAGCTCTTAACGTCAGAGACAGTTCTGTTTCATTTTCCATTTGATATGAAGGCAGGCCGAGTGCTCAACTAACACTATGACAGAAATCGTAACGATCTGAAGAAGGTGTGCAAATGACTTTTTACTGTCATTTGGTTTGTGGTTTTCGATTGTTTTCATTATTCCCACTCCGGTATCGTTCGGAAGAGAATCCGTCACGGTTTTTAGCTAACTCAATTGACATGAACTGGAACATGACGAGTGCCCGAACGACAAACTTTGATGCTGTTAACGGCAACGAGAGGGGAGGGAGCTTCAGACAATCGAATAAGTTGGGATAATGGAATGATGGGTAAAGTTTTTCGCATGTACAAAACTTTTCTGGTGTTCGTGTCCTAATTTCCCCCGGAACCAAAGAACAATTACAAAACTAGACATACAAACTTCTCAAACAAGTTTTGAGAATCAAGCCAAGGATGAAAGCAGCGCTAACGAGAAATAGATTGTAAAGTAAAATTTCTTTTTAGTCGTAATAGAAGCCAAAAATAAGATATTCTCCAGTGTATCGGAATATTCCATTCATGCCAATTTTACAACGAATCTCTGTGAAAACAGATTGTCTGACTCTATTCATAATCATAAATTGGAGCAACATCGAGTCTCATAGCGATATCGATTTCGCGTTTTCCCTATTCCCTTGTCAGCTATGCTGAGAGTCCATCGAGAATTGGTTTTATCGGCCATCGAAAGCATCGACAGCACAGAAGTGAAAAAATCAGAAGTCTTTTCCTAGTCGTGCACCGACCAGCGATCACATAATAGCCGAATAAATAATACCCAGGCGAGTAATCAGTGCGATTATTATGATTTCCATCACAGCTCTACCCAGTTTCTCCCCTTGAGTGCCGTAAACCCCTTCGACCGCCCTTTCACAGCATCACCGCAGATGAATGATTATGTTTATTGTTGATGCTTTTCACAACACAGGCGTCTGCAGTGCCACTGTTTTGACTGATGGACCACTGCACCATGCTGATGGACCGATACGCTCCTTCGTCCTCAGCGGGTCTATTACTTGGGAAAATGCATCCTTTCAGAAAACCGAGCGTCCCTCAGTGAATAGCGGAAATCCCAGATTGGCTCCATTCATGGCCAATGATTGCGGATGTCTGTCAGAGTCCTAGTACAGGTAAAACCAAAAGAATGAAACCACGAATGATGTTGCACGCAGAATACTTTTAGCCATCACGAGTAACTGCAGTGCTTTACATCCTTCCTGTGAGGCTTCATCATCAAACTATTGATTATAAGTACATTAAAAATGCAACAAAGTCGAAGAGTAAAATTGTACGAGCCTATTAGAATGCGTGACTGTGAAATGGAATCTCGTGTGAATACGAAAATACGCAACATACTTTTACGAAAATGTTTCCATTTGCTTAAAAGTGAAATCGAAATCATAAACGTTTGTAATAACGAGTATAATGAAAGCTAAATCCAACTAGTTCTGTAATTATCTGTCACTATACTCAATTGTAAAACTTCTAGTAACTCATTTGAGAACAAAACTTACAAATTGAAATAGGTCAACTTGTTAAAATTGGAGTAGTAGAACAAATTGTAGTTCTCTTTGAAAACATGCTCATCTTGCGAGTAAAGCACCGCACACACTAAACGTGCTTGGGTCAGTCATCCAGCAGCTATCTGCTGGTTCAAGGCTTCGACAACGCCACTAAAGTTCAGTAAAAAAAGATCTTCAAGAAGACAAACGTTTCAAGCAACTCTTGACATATTGACAGCAAGTGGAACAAAGTCCATGCTCACCAGTTCTTTCTCTCTTCTATGGTGATTGTCCATTTGATTTCATTGGAATTTTGATTACTCAAATGTCTTAATTTGACGAATTTGATGGTGGAGTGTGCCTCAAGACTGGCATGGTGACCCAACCCGCATGCCATACGAACATTGCGACTGCTACGGGTTTGTCAGATGGGATATGTGACATCGTGTTTTTAAAGGGCTCTACATGAATGAAGGGCTTTCAGTGAATTAGTCGACAATTGAATAATAACCTAACTGAATGCTCATTTTGACCGTTGTATAGTATGTTTTTCAGAAAGGAAGTATAAAACCTTTTTGATTTATTGGATGATGAAACATGTAAAATTCTATTTAATAAAATTGTGATGAGAAAGATTGTAACAAACTCTGTGATGGTCTTCTAGAAACATAGACAAAAAAATTCACTGATTAATTCTATTCAATTCCCTAGCGATCCTCATTTTTCCCTTGGGAACTTTTAAAGCGGACTGTAATTTGATCGGTCATGATGGCAAAGGTTCAGGGGGTTGCATCCTCAAAGACCCTTTTTTGAACACCATTTCAAACTATCGTAGGAATCGAGTTGTACCGCAATACGAATACCGTTTTATGAGAAAATTGTTCAATTTGCACCGGATAACACGTGTTCTAGAGAAGAGTTTTATTCGCTGGGTTTACCATCATCTTTTTAGTTAATTGGTGTTATTCAAATTCAAAACACCGTGCAGGGAACAGCCTTATTGTGTTTATGTACTCTATGTATGAATGAAATTGCCAGGAAGGTTATTGGAAACCTGTGGGAATATGTTGGGCACTGGATTACAGGGCAAAAGCAAAGAAAGATATGTCCCTTCAGAATTTCATTGGTTGCAAGGTCGATGAATGACGCGCGTAAAGATGTCGTAATTGTAAATAAATTGCCCCTGTTCCGTTCTCGTGTGCACGACATCTTCTTTTTTTACAATCAAACCACAGCAGAAAGTGTGTTTGCTGGGCATGTAAATACGATGAACATAACCATGAAACAATTATAAATAGTACGATTACTTGACAGTGAAACCACTGTCAAACATATTGTGATTACTTGAGCATAACCACTTTGTGTAAAAGGTTTTGAATTATATCTTTCAAATATATAAAATACATGTTCATTACTGGTATTTTTAACTTCTTGGCCTTGGCCAAAAGTTATGTTTTTGATACATAAGAACAATGTTACGATAATTTACAAAAAAATGAATAGTTTTCAAGAAAAAATATTGCTATAACAAACTACTATCAGAGACAATCCTTGTGTCAGATCGAATAGACAGATTCTTCATAAGGCAAGCAACTTAAAACGAGACTTGCACACAGTTGAAATATTTTTTTTGCATTACATTTTTACTTTAAGTTAAATTAGTGGAAAATTATTTACTAGGAACCTTTTTAGCACGAAAAGATTGAAAGAAAAATAATAGTTGACCGTTGTTGTCAGCCCAACATGGCAACATAATGTGAATTTGAGAAAATCCTTATTCATTCAGATTAAAAACGATGAGCTTTGCAAATAGTGAGCAATTAATTAAAGCGTGACGACACATTGAACTGAACCATTACCCACATCATCGGTGATTTTCAGCTCTATCAATCGAATCGAGCAGTTGTCCCTGACGAAACTATGAAAAAATACATGTCATACATAGTATGTCATACATAAAAAAGGAGGATCTATTGGATTAACGGGGATTGCTGCTCGCCCTTTTTCCGGACCAGCATTACTCACCTGTGTCATCAATTTTGCATTCGCCACCTCGGCAAACGATGGTCTGCAGATCCTTGCCATGGCAGCCGTAGGCGCTGCTGTCCTGCTCGTCGTGATCCTCCATCAAGGCTGCCAACTGTTGATGGCGTTTCACGAGCGCCTTGTCATAATAGTCTACTCCCTGCGTATGGCAAACTCTTCGTCTGGATTGTGTGCATTTGTTCGTGCACGAACTCCATGCTGACCACGCCGACCAACGGCGCACTGTGATTGTTGTGAACGATAAGACGCAAAAGAGAACGCACAGACGATTAGGCCCATTTGGAAGTGTGATGCATTTCGATTTGGAAGGACATAAGGAAGAAGTGAATTGTTTTCAATTGGCAGAAGTGAACTCCTCGTCAGCATCGTTGCATGTTTCACGTCTAACACTAAACGTGCCTTAGCTTCAAAACTCCCTCAGTGGACATCAGAATGCGATAACGTTGTAAGGTTCCTCAGAACGGTGTTGAACCACAGAGAAGCAATTTGAAAGATGAAAATCTGTAGGATTTTTCTGCTACGTGTTTTTGCTTGGAGTTCGTACCAAAGAGCCCTCGTCGAATTCGTCAGCAACCAATTTCAAACACAGATCGAATCTTTTGGAATGAATGGGGAGAATTTCGTCACCCTGAGACACGTCTCAAAACGTGAGTCGTAACCGAAGAGATATGCACCTTCGTTGTAGAGTAGTTTCGTGTCTCGTAATGCTTCTTCCTGAATTTTACATTCAATCCTGGCTGAAGCAATGCTTCAAAATTCTATCAAAGAGCAGCTGAATTTCAGTTTGTCGTCGAAAGAATTTCTATTAGATCGCAAATCTTGCCGAAGGTTGCATTCATATGCTAACCTTTTGTGAGAAACGAGACGCTTCTTCCAAGCGTAACGTTTCTGAACAATTTAAAAGCATTTCTGAATTTACGTGGGTGCTATGCTGCGATATGACATCTGGTGACATCACTAAACTCTTTAAAAGAATGTAGTAATGCACAAAACTTTGCGAAAATAGCAGAACATTACAACCTAGACCACCAATAAATTTGCACTACACACAGTCGTGCCAAAATGTGGCGAGCTTAATGGTTAATAGAATGTAAAATTTAAAAAAATAATAACAGAAAGCTTCACGTGTAAATATAGTAAAGAAGTACCTAACAGCGCTTAATTTTCGCAACTATGTTCAAACTTACCGAACGTGTTGTCCTCAAATCCGTTGGGTGTGATAATTTGAGTGTCCTCTACAGATCGGTTAGCATATTTGATGAACGTTCAGAAATTAGACAAAGAGAAAAGCATCAAAATAAAACACATTAGATGATTGTATAAAATTTAATTGTAACGATTAAACTACTTTTTAAAAGTCATTTATGATTTTTTGTCGAGAACGCTGTTTGTCTCTGCTTACCCGGGCAGGTCACACAGTCAGCTGTCCTCTGCTGGTTTGGGCCAACACAAGGGGCACCTCCATAGAGAGGAATTGGATCGCTGCAAGTTCGCGTGCGTTTTCTTCCTTGAGCAGCCTTTCCAGGGCAGCGACATTCTAGCCATGCGCTCCACTGACTCCATCCTCCATTCACTGCAAACAGTAAAAATTACAAACGAAATGTATAAAACGGAATTTCATTGCACACACTTACACATAGGACTAAACGAAGACAAGAATCTTTGTGGCGTTTATAATTTAAATGTATTTGAAACAATTCCAAAGTTATCGAAATCAAAAACATTATGCTAGAAAACCGTGTTAAGGTTTTAAGTTAGTTTTTATCATTGTTTATAACCAATGGTCAAGTTAATTGCAAGGATCCCGATAAAAGGTAGTTGCGACAAGCTGTCCATTTTACACTTTTTATGTTATATTTAAATTTTTATAACTGTTAGTTTCATAGTCTCGTAACTTTCTTATCAGGAAGCTCAGTTAACAGGATATCAGTTTTATATAAACTAAACCAAGCGAAGCTTCTTTACATCACTTTATGTGTTTGCAAAAGTGTCTATGCTCGTGTACCTGAAGAAAATCGTTGCCAACTGTTGCCAATGTGATCTTTTCAATGTGCCGCCCCTCAAATGCATAACACAGGAAGGAACAAATTTACATTTTTCCGGTCTATTGACAGCAGATGTGCTACAGTTCGTTCAACTCATCTCAATATTCAGAACTGAGGATGTAATCCAAGCTGTTCATCATGTTGTTTGTAAAAGTTTTCCAAAGAAACACGCTCTGAACATGGCCGAGATCTCCAAAGCTATTTCAAAATTCAATATTTGAAAACCTTCCAACGTGAAAAAATGTCAATTTAAACAGACGCTTTATATTGATATTTGCTGTTTCTACACACTTACAAAGCACATTTGACAACCTTCCATTACAATGGTGAATAGTGCTGATTTTATCAAGTGCCAATAAAATGCTTGAAGCATAAAAATTGCACAATGAAATCTTATTACATTACAACATCATTGAGAAATAAGTCCAAAAGTCAAACGACTCTTCTAGATTAATTCAGGTCATTTGAAAGCTTCCAAACGCCCTCAAATATCAGAGAATCGCATTGGATGCACTTTACTGTGCACAATGACGTTTAATCTCTAGATCAGACGTGTTGATCGATGTTTTCAAATCCTCTTTGTAAAGCCGCTCATGCAAGTACTCATCATTTTCAGGTTTCTTAGAGGGGGAGTTGACAAGGTGTTTACAAAACGCTTGACTTGCATATTAAATGCAAGTTTATCGATTCTTTGACCCCATCTCATCATCGCTGTCCAACGTTATGCACAAACTTTACTTTACCTAGTTTAGTTTGGTTAGGGAAAAACGGTTTGATTCGATTTGTTTTTAGCCTGTTTTTAAATAAAGTTGCAAAAACTGATCACTAGGATAAAATTAAGAGAAAGTATAAATAATATTGTTAGTGTGGATTAAGGTTATTAAATGACGACTATATTGAAGTAGCAGAAAATATATTTTCTTGAAGAAACAGTCAAGTGCTCAGGTTTCCTTTTTTTCTCATTGACTATCTGCCTATTGTTTTCTATTTCCGGCCATTTTTATGCTTAATGCTTTTTAGCGATGTTATGTTTGACAGAAAAAAGATCCATAAACAACTCGCCAGTGTGTTTAATTTTAAATTGAAAGAATAAATGCGAAAGTAAATGTTAATATTTAAACTGAACGAAAACATGGCTTGTACATGAAATGCATGGCATGAAATGTTTGGTATGCTAACGCATTGGTTAACCATGTTATGCAAAGTCAATGACCGACAAATTTATACACACAATGGCGTTTCCTACATAAATTTCGTGTGCAACCGCTTCCTGAATAGTTGGGCCATTGCTGCAACGAACCTCGCGAATAGCGTACTCTGTTACATTTCGGAATTTTTGAGGTTTTCATTTTTCACCAAAGTGTGCAACAGTATTTTACAACGTCGCAGTTATTGGAAATATGTTCCAAACACACTCGCCCTATTCACCTCTTAGAGCATAAGAACTACGTTCAGAACTTAAGGACAGTATAGCTTGAATGAGGCTTGTCTTGAGCAGAACATGAACATGAAAAGATATATTTTTTAGGTGTCGTTAGGAGACGCATTTACAAAATTTTCATTGTATTGCAAATGGAAACAGGCGCTTGAAAAACTCTTAATACTAATACAAACAAACCTAGGACAATATAATTTAAATCTTGTTCAAACTCCAAAAATGTCGAATATTCAATACATGCAATATTTATTTTTAGCTTACCATAGACGATTACTTCAATCGATTCCGATGTCCGTTTACCAGCAATGTTCTCTGCAACACAAGTATAGTTTCCGATGTCCTTTTTATATCAAACAGCATTATACCCGATGTGAAGGCAGTTTTCCACAAGTTCGAGGGATCAGCACGGTGTTGTTTTAGGACGATAACAGCCAGATGGAAACGAAAAGTAAAGTAAACGTCCATTAAGGGATTTGCAAATTTCTACTGTGAAAATTCAAAACATTGCAAAAGGGATCGGACCAAAATCCGGTACACGTTCGGTAAGGAGACAAAGAATTGGAATGCGTGAGAATCGATGCCACATGGTGCGAGAGTAAATAGTATTGAATATTAATAGAATCCTGAGGAGCTTAACTGCGCTTGTCTGGGTTACCTGTAGGTTAACGCCGGTTATCACAATGTTGCCTTCTGTCGTGAACGTAAGCATTGGACTAGCCGTGATAGTGAAATTGTTCTTCAGCCACGTAATTTGGGGTTTTGGGTAGCCTTTGGGAGCAACGCACTTGATTTCCAGTTTCTCTCCAGCTTCTGCTCGGATCTTCGTTTCAGGGTTGTCGAAATGTTTCTTCAAATCTGCAATGAATTTAAATATTTATACACAAGTCAGAAGAAAATTGCATGGGAATAAAATTGAAGCAAACACCGTTTCTGGCCAACGAAGTTTTGTTAAAAAGTGTAATGTATCGTATTTTGAATGGTTTGACTATCTCTTTGTTTTAAACTAATAAAAATGAACATTATGTATGGTTCACAATGATTTCTGAAGCTGTCAAGATTTGGAAACTGTATTTCGGTAAAGGATTTACTATGATTTGTAAGCAACATTTCATTTACCAATGTTGGTTTTGTTTCATCTTTTTTCTTCCGAGTCTTCTTTCGAAAAATAACACAGGAGATGAAGGCAATACATTAATGTTCCATTCCATGCTCCAGTATTTTATGCATCCTCAAATATATTGTGTTGTACCCTAGAGACATGTCATTGCCAATATGGACTTTTGGAAGATATTTTTCGCTTTCTCATACATGATCACGAGACTACGTTCTAAGTAATCTTTGAAAATTTGATGGATGTTTGAAATCTTTCATTTCTTAATGGTAAAGGTTAATCGTTATTTTTTTTAAATAAACAACATGAGGCGGAATACTAGGTATCATTTATTAAGAATCAAATACAAATTAGTCTTGGTGCCATCTTTTGAGGTATCTTCATAAATCTCACAAGAAAAGGGAAGTTCCATTCACACGCCTTCCGACTGGGTATGATTTATGCGTTTGATTTACGACCATGTATGAAGACCTTGTAACTTGAAACAGACAAAATGCGTTAGAATTTAATTTTAGATTGCACGATCATATTGCATATACTAACGTCATTTTTGTATATTTTTAATTGCTTCGTATGTGGTCGTGCAGCAGAATGTTACAAACTGCGAATATTATTAACAGCTTGTTGAAAGACATGCTGGATGAATAACATGTCTCTGTCCAATAAATGTAAGTCTCTAACAAGCGAAAGGAAGAGAATGGTTAGCAACAACATAACTACGTTGTTAGCAAGGATGTCAACACTTGGCTCACGAATTAATGTACTTTCTAGTTATGAATCGATTTCTTTTGCTTTGTTTAAGTAAGTAAGTAAGTAAGTAAGTAAGTTCAAAAACAGCTCTACATGCTGAACACCACTGTGTATTGTGTCTCGTGTCTTAATCGAACAACTTCACGTTGAGAAGTTAATCATGAAAAACGCATAATTTAATTTATGATTACCTCCAGTCTCAAACCTCACACCTAAAGAAGCCAAAAAAATACTCAATGTATCAAGTTGCAAATATTACATTAGTCTCCCTTTTTGCTGTGAGTCTAAGCGTCACCTAAGAATATCCATGAGCCTCACACATAAAACCACCAAACAAGCTGCCTGGCTGCCGCTCAGTTTCGGTCGTTTGGCTTCGTTGCTTTTCGTCCCAAAATCCATCGTCGTTCTTTGAAACGAGTCTTGGGGTGGCATACGGTCTGCGTTACAGACAGGAAGTAGCTGCCGGAAGCAGAATGCTGGTGAAAATGCTTCCCACCACCACGGCAGCAACAAGCCCTGCCAGAAAAGTATTAACCACATGCTTTGAATGTCTTTAACCGCAGCGAAAGCCAATAAGAGTTTGGGGTTTAGTTCCGGCAGCAGCGCAAATACCAATCGTAACAAAGAACGTTGAGGGGCAAATGAAAAGGCTTCCGGAAGGAAACAATGAGTAATACCTCCGATGTGCCGATCCAAGGTAATATGAGCTTTTTATGGGTTTAAATTAAAATTTATGCCGCGCATAATACGCATCCCATAGTACTTACACCACAGCCCTCCATCTTTATTGTTGCTCCTAAGGGTGTAAGCATCCTCGTTATATTTGGCGACGCTTCATTACGGGGCTCTTCATAAGGACTAGCGGTGTGGTGTAATACCCCTAGAGGTATACCCCTAACCTAGTTTACACACCTTTCCTTTGGCAGACCCATTTCAAGGAAAACCAAAACATTAGTGTTATTGGTGGCCACATGAGAGCTTGCTTGGTATTAAATTATGTCTCAGGTGTCTCTGATATTGCGTTAGCGTACTGGATACAAGCCAAGTTTTTATTCAAACGTGATTCACCCATAGCTAAACAGAGATGATCAGACCTAAAAATATCACTCGCCAGCTGTTTCAAGAGCGCCTCTTCCGTTATCAGCGACAGAAAAACTTCCTCCGCTAGGACCTGCTGACTTCCGTCGACTGCTTGCTGGCTTTACGATACAAGTGTCTCTTAGGAAAAAAGATTCTAATCATTTTCAAAGCATCCTTCGCGATGAAGACAAAGTTTAAAACCAGCATGAAATATTGAAGGGTCTTACGTTTTTCAACGCCTCCAGCACCGACGAGTAATTAATGAGGATACGGGCGTTTTATTGCTTTCCACTTTATATCGAACCATTCTCAGGCACGCTCAGCAACTAGTTTACTGCGGGAAGCTTTAAAGATTCAGTCCTCGTTCAACAATTGTTGCCGTTTAATAGACTCGAAGGCTTGAGACACCCCTGGGGAACCTTCAAAACATTCTCGTGTATTTCAACACCTTCATTATTTCCAACCTTCAGGAGTCGCGAGGCTTCATTCTTTCTTTGAGCAATTTATAGAGGTCCTATTAAAAAAGGTATGAAGCAAATGCTGGTAATAAAATGAACTTCAATTTCCGCTCACGACAGGGAAAACATTTCTTCGTTTTTAATGTTTATTGTTAAAAAATAATGGTGATACTTACAGGCAACCATGATGGAGGCCGGCTGGCTGACGGCTTTCCCCCGCGGGGACCACGCGTGGCATTCGCACCTGAACGGTTGCTTGCCGAAGTACTCGTAGACCAGATCGCGTGAGATGGTGGCCGTCACCTCCTGAAAGTGTACTCCGCTGTGAGGATCTACGTGCGACTCCTCAACAGACGGCGGCGGTTTGATGCTGCCACTGCACTTGAAGTGAATCTGAGCGGAGAAAATCCAAAATGTGTAAGAAATTGGAGCACATATTGTAGCGGTCAAACATTGCGCAAAACACAACCCCAACGTTTTAGGTAAACAACAGAAAGCAGAACCCGCAAATCTCATCCAACGGGTGTCTGCTAAAATTACCAGAAGAAACTTTATTATCACATTCGAAACACTGAATAAAACAGTGTTTGTGATCTTAGAATGCTGTCTAATGGTGGTCACCGCCATCCGAAAGGGTTAAAAATCCATTAGACTGTTGGATTCATCACGACGTTCGTTGGCATTCAAATAAATCTGCCAGTTTCACAGCTTTCGAGCAAAAGAACCCGTCAGAAATGGCCCGTTCGCCATAAGCTGACCTGTTCAAATATTCATGGACGAAAAATGCTCGTAACCTCATAAGTGGCATCGCAACAAGACCTCGGACGAAATCGACTTAAACCAGGAAGCTTGTGTCTTGCCACGCCGAGCGAGGTTCTTCTTCCGGCTTAAATCTTCCAAGAAACATCCCGTTGGATGGTAGAGTATAGAATTAAATATTAAGGATGCTGCGCTCCTTTTACGCCATGTCCTACGTTCTTTCGATGGTCAACTTATCAGGCCTCACAGAGCGCAAGGAGCAGGAGACACATTTGAATAAAATAATTCCGGTTTTTCGCTCTATTCCAGAAGAACCTTACCAAACGCGTCTAAGAATCCGGCCTTTCTCGTGAAAATTCTGGCTGAAGAGTTTGTTCGCTTGTCTAAGAAGTTGTCTGGCCATCGACGGGATTGTTGTCTCTGCCTGAGAGCGATTGTTTTCCCACAGTCAAATCTTCACCTCTTGGTAGGTGTGGCAATCCGTGAGGAAAATCTTTTCCACCGAAAATCCTGGGAAACTCGCACCAAAAACCGAATACAAACCCCTTGCTTCGGCTGCTGATGATAAACAGCCGAAGACACCAAAACTGAACAGAGATACATAAACCATTGTGGTCTGTTGGTGTGTATCGTCAGAATACCCGGAAGTGCCTGTACATTCCGAAACGCGAAGTTCTGTAAGGAGGCCAAAACATAACCATAGCCATAAGCTTATGTAACACGAATTTTGTGCGTTACGCACTGGCTTCGATGTCACTAGAGATAGGATAACGTTACAAGGGTATGTTCGAAGCCTTTCTGTACGCATTATGCATTGCGAACCCATATAATGCGGAAGAATGTGTGTGAAAGATTACACGTTTCTAGGTTATAATTTTTATATCAGGTTGGGGAAAAAGTAATCGACGTTTTTCACGACAGATGCCTTTTGTGATCGATATCTCGCGAAGTATCGATCGTACAGTTTCAAGTTTAGGCTCGTTTTAAAGCTGATAGTTTACACTTGAAAATATGCTTTCATTGTTTATTGTTTGTTCCATTCATTTGTAAGTTACAGGGTGTTAACAATGGAGGTCAACTAAGAGAAAATTCGTTACATTTTACAGTTTTTCTTAGAAAACGGTGAAAATTCAAGCTAGACCGCTGAAATTGTGCATGGTGATTATGGTGCCAATATTCTAAAAGCTAGTAATGTGTAATTTTGTTTTCGTTGACCCGATTCGGTTATTTTTTATGTTAAAGATGCACCTCGCATAGGCAGACCCGCCGTCGAAAATGTCGATAAAATCACAGAAATAACCAAAGTTCATCAACATTTTAGTAATCAGAGCATCGGTCAGGTGCTAAAGATTAACCATCAAACAGTTTTAAGTCATTTGCGCAAAACTGGATTCACGAAGAAGTTCGATGTTTGGGCGTCACATCAATTGACCACGAAAAAAATAATGGATCGAATGGCCATCTGCGAAGTTTTGGTCAAACGGAATGAAATAGACTCATTTCTTAAACGGAAGAGTACTGGAGATGCGAAATGGAATACATACGACAATCCTGTGTGAAAACAATCCCGGTCCAATCGTGATGAAGCAGCTTAACCGGTGGTCAAACCAGGAATAACGGCTAGGAAGGTTCTACTGGGTATATGGTGGGACTTGAAAGGAATCGTTTATTATGAGTTGCTTTCGTGTGGCCAAACACTAAATTCAGATCTCTACTGTCAATTATTGCACCGTTCGAAACTGGCAATTGACCAGAAACGACCAGAATCGGCCAACGGAAGAGGTATTGTTTTCCACCAGGACAACGAAATGCTACGTACGTCTTTAGGGACTCGCTAGAAAGTCCGAGAGCTTGGTTGAAAAGTTTTAATGCATCCACCGTATAGTCCGGACCTTGCATTAAGCGATTGACACCTTTTTCGCCCACTACAAAATTTTCTAAGTGATGAAAAAGTGGGATCAAGAACGGATTGTGAAAAGAGATTGTTAGCGTTTTTCGCCAATAACGAGGAAGCCTTCCACAAGAGAGGCATTATGAAGATAATTTTAAAAAGGCAACAAATTTTCCAACTAAATGGTGCATATTTGACGTAAATCGGACCATCGGAACACCTTAAATAAACTTTTGAAGTTCACGCAAAAAACGTCGATTTCTTTTTCCCCAACCTGATATTTTGCTTTAAATTCTTCCATCTTTTACTAATTGCGTGCAGTAATTTACATTGGTTTAGCTTTGATTTGACGGAAATAAATCATCTTTATAATATCAAATTCCATTTAAAAAAAGAAATATTTTGTGTTAGTAAACCAATAAGCGTTAAATAGATTTTTTTCAAATAGAAAAGTTATCCAACCGAACGAATTTGGTTTGTTCAATTATTCATAAATTATAATGATTCCAAGTAACTACTCTTCGTCTGCTACATTTATAAAGAAGCATTGTCACAAAGATTTTAAAATTGACCAATATTTGTGATTTTCACACAACGACATGAAATAAATTTAACGAAAATAAAACCCACAAAGTATGGGACGGAATGTCTATCAATCAGGACTTTTTAGCGTGTCGTACTCACTGTCAATGCTGATTCATCAGCAAAAATTGCGTCCAACATATAGCCACGGTCAGGGTGCAATTTACGATGCTTCGGCATCAAAAATGTCCCTCCGGTGCATAAATTAAAACACTTCCCGTCACGAGCCGAAATCAGTGTTACCAACCTGCAGCGTGTTGGCAGCCTTGCACTTCAGAGAGGCCGGTTTGCTGCGCAGGACGAAAGTGCTCTGCGGTTCCACGAGAAAGTATGGCGCCTCTTCCACTTTCAGCCCTTCGCCGCCATCTACCGGTCGTCCTCCAAAGCTATCAAACGCTTCACTCGGCGGAAGCACATCCTCGCCGTACGACACCTCACCGTCATCATCTTCCCCTTCATCATCATCGTCGTCATCGTCGTCCTCCTCCTCATCATCATCCCCGACGGAATCCGGCGTCTGGTCGTCACCATGGAGTCCGCCATTTTTAACGTCGACGCCACTTCGATGTTCGTTAGGGCCTTTCATATCGAATAAGCTGTCCAACGAAGCCGGATTGATTATTTTGCCATCCTCATAATTATCACCTTCATCGACTGCCGAAGTATCGTAGTAGTCATCCTTTGCAGCGTCTACTACGTCATAGTCCTCATCATTGACAAGCATTTTTCCGTCCCTCCACTTTTGACGAGAAAGTTTCATTTCCGGTTGATTGTTTTCGGATTTCGTTGGCATTAAACTGGCGTCGGCAGCGTATGGCAGTAGATGTGCACCTTGATGGTTCCTTTTCGAAGGATTAAAAGTTGTTCGTTGCGAACCTTGCCGGTGAACATCTGCCGACTGGAAGAACCCATCGAAGTCATCGATTGTGGACTGAGCCTTTAGTCGGGAGGGATGATTCTTCGATAGGTGTCGGTCGACTGGTGACTGCAGAGTTTTATCCTTCGCCCCACCCGATGAGCCGATATCCTGGTGCGGTGCTGCGGTCCGTGACAAATGTGAGACATTTTCAGGCAGATTTTTCACAGCCCCACCATTCTTTTCCTTGGCGACCACCAATCGTCCCGCGACTGCCAGTACCGCGAGGGTGGTGAAAAATACTTTCAGGAAATGTGGTAATTTACAGAGTATTTTCATTGTACAATGTTTGCTGTTTCCGCAGGCACGCGTAGGATAAAAGGATTCGTGAGGTATTCCTTTTTCTTTTCGTCGTTCCAACGATTTAAGGAAATTCTTCTTGTCCATGGCTTGCCCTAAGGCTGCAACTTAAGAATGCATTTTTTTCCAACAGTTCGCAGCAGGTCCGAAAGCAACGATGTTTCGAAAGAATCTCTAGTTCGCCTTCGTCGTCTTTGGTTGAAGGAACCATCAAAGCTCTGCGGAATGTTGCCGTCCGCCGTTTCACTGGCGGCGTAAATTGCTGTATGCTGTCGTTTAGTGTCGTCGTAAGGACACTCATAATTCAAAAGCGACACGACACACCGTACAAGCGGCCGGCAATGATGAAGCGATGACGTAAAAAATTTTACTGTGAAAGAGAAAAAAAACGAAAGAATTGCACGTTAAAGCGACAATAGAAAAAACGATGAATTAAGCATTTGATTGGCTACATTAATCTGGGTATTGCACAAAGAAACGATTAGAAATGCTTCCATGTATTCTGAACAACCTCGTCTTCAAAGGTCTCAAACATTAATCTTTTGTTAAAGAAAAAGTACGAAGCGAAAGTACATTCACTAGTAATTGAGAAATTAGATTACATATTTGAAGCTGGTGTTTGATAGAACCATTCGAACCAAAACCCATAATAAACCCGGTCATAGAGAAGCAAACATGAATTGGAAAAAAGAAATGCATTTCAATTGCAGGTATTCTCCGACGCTACAAATTATCTATCATGAGAAATTCCAATCAGCATCTTATGGTCCCTTATGATTCTCTTCAATGTCTTATTAAAAATTTGAAAGTAGAGCATCATGAGGCTCAAAGTCTTCGACTATTTCGTAGAGCTCGACCATCTCTTACCTCAAAAGTACCATCTCACAATATTCACCAATGCCCTACGTGTACTCATTCGTGTGCTACATAATCTTTATGCTGGTGCTTTATACAACTGCAAAAGTTTACAGCAGTGACAATATTTAACTGATAACAAACTTTATCACAAACCACAATAAAGTTTCCTTAAGATACGAGGCTTCCTCAACAACTTGCTAAGGTAGGTAAGAAACAATTACTCTGAACAAGTGACAGAGCCACTCCGCAAATAAAAGCGTCGGAAAGTTTGTGGTTCTAGACCATCTGCTGCAGCTTGCAATGGTTTATGGACAAGGATTTCAACAACATCGCGTCCTGGCAGTAGCTGTTAAGGCGAAACATCAACGAACGTGCAAAAGCATGGAAGAGCGTCCCACCACAAAATATGGCACTAATTTTTCGTTAAGGTTCGTCCATCCGTTGCCGAACCAAGGCTGACAAATGCAGCTGCCTAGCATCTGCCGTGCAACCGTCACTTGATGATTGTGGGAATTATAAATTTTCATCCTTCGTCCTTCGGCGACAACAACGCGAAAAAGGCGGCAACCAACGTTGAGTGCCGTTTTTTTGGGACAATTTTAATTATCCGAATTACTTATAATTAATTTTTCACTTTACCACAACACAAAATCCGGCGCATGACGGGTCGAGAATTTGGTAAAATGAAAAGTTTTCGAAGCGACAAACACCGAACCAAACGGTTGACTTTTTCGTCTACATGGACATGGCTCTTGTTTTCTTTCATCTCTCGAACGGAACATGATTGCTTCTCTTTTCCTGAATAGCAAGAAGGTCTTTGGAGTGTGGAGTGTGTATGACGACGCTAGAACCTCACCTTCGATCACTGTAAACAGCAGTAAACAAACGCTTATTTCAATGGAGCCGCCTAGTCGTCTGTTGCAAGGATTCTTCCGCTAACATTGAAAAAGAAATATGACAAAATTCATCGCGAAAATTCCCATCGAAAAAAGGAGCATGTATTGGAATCTTCAGGGTGAGCAAATTGGCGTGGACTTTTTCATTTGGTTAAAAAAAAAGGCCGAGTATTTTCCGATGCTTAAACTTTTAATTGAAAGGTTGATTCTGAACATTTATGTATAAAATACAACTTTAGTTACAGAAAATTGGGAAATATGAAAAATTTATTTCCAAAGTGGTAGGTCGTCAACTCATTCGTCAAAAGCACCTTTCAAGAATTAACCTTTCAAATAAAAGCTCAAGCATCGAAAAATATTCAGCCGTTTTTGTTTTATAACCAAATGAAAAAGTGCACTTGCTCACCCTGTAGATTCCTGTAGAATTTAAAAGTTTATTTAAGTCTATCTTTTTATCTATACTTTATTTAAGCATCCTATGAGTTTGAAACTAGTCTCGATCATTACTCGGTCCAGCAAAACGGTTTAAATAAAACTTTATTCCAAAACCCAAATATATAACCAGCATACCAAATGGTTGCCAAACTTTTCATTTCATTTTTCGCTATCCCTGAGGACGAGACATCTTTTGAAAAATACACCTAAAAAGACAACCACCCGGCTGAACCGGACACAAAGGTTGTTGCTCAAGGAATAGTATTATCGAGTATTTGTTTATGTATTCAGCACTGCAGAAATCTTTACTGATCGAACTTCTCACCAGATATCGACCATAATTTTCGATTAACCTCATTTACTTGCAGTGGGACAAGAAGCAATTGAAGACCAGAAACGAGGATCCTGCATTGAACGTGATTTTGATGGTAAGTAAGCATGGTGAGAAAAGAACCCTTTTCAACTGAATTGCACCGAAACATCATTAACCGTACACTTAGTTCAAATAGATCCCTTAAGCAAGAACGATAGTGGAGGTTTCTGGCAAACTTCCAGCCGATGGTGCTTGACGGGTGTCACAAAGACATAAAACGGAACAATGAAACAGCGCTCGACACAGCAGAAGGTCCAGTGAGTCCAGCCATGGTGCCTCAACATAACAACGATGGGAAACGGTGCCGGTGTACTACAAACCAAAAACCCCAAAGCACACGTGAAACGAGGCGTAAATCAGGATCCTTAAAGAATAATTTGTCTAATAATGGGATCAACAGTGCGCTTGCCGCCTTTCTGTGTGTCGCAGAGTTTGAATGTTCAGGCCCTATTGTGGTCACCGACAATCGACAAATAGTTGCTCAAAGAATGTCGAAAACCGCATTCCGAGCAGCTCTAACCTCCAACTGTTTAAATACGAAAAGAATTAGTTGGCCAGTTGCTCCTTCATACATCATTGCGTGCTTGTCGTCCTTCCAGAAAAAAAACGAGAAAAGACCCAACATGTTCACTGAAGCGAATCTCAACGTCTGTATTGTGGCAAAAAAATTAAATTAAGGATAAGAGAACCAGAGAACCAGCCGGTCACCGGATTTTGCTGCTGTTTTCGGTTAACGATAGGATACTTTGTATGCTGTTTCCTAAGAAGAACGAAGTGAAGACCAAACATACGAATAACTATGGCGCACTGAAGAAATGCCACGGAACTATTGCTTCTTTTACTGAAAACTAATGCTTTGCGTTGGTGTTCTTCGAACGACCCGATCATGCTTTTCAGAGTCCTCCGAACTAAAAACCACATGAACAGTGTGCCAAACAGATATGGCGCTCTTTCGTTGCTTAAATCCGCTTTGTAAAAAGTAGTACGTTAGACATTCAGGCCAAAGGCCAGCTACTGCTCTTTTGCCTCACCGATTCGTGGTAACGAATCACACACAGAAAATAGAAAAACTCCACAGATATTAGAGAAACTATTTGCTGTTGAGCATCATTTTCTTTGTTAGTGGTGGTACCCAGATAAGCATAATTTTATCCCCTGCTAACGGGTCGGTGCATCCGGCTGAACAAGATTCTTATTCAGCGGAACGACCAGCCGAAAGGAAATAAAACTCAAAGGACCGATATGCACAAAGAAAAAGCCATAATTTGTTTCACATTTCATTGGACAGCTTTTCACTATTGCTCCGTTCCGTTCGGTTTTACGCAGAAAGTAAAAAGGACATCGGTCTCTAGACCGATGTGAAGAAAAGAAAGAAACCCAAACAAAAATACAGTAATACAGAAAAGAGCAACAAAATGAGAACAGTTAAACTTTTCTTGCTGTCCCGTTATCGTCTCAGCACACAGAATTGCTCGAAAGCTGTTGCAATTCTGTAGCTCTCAGAATCTGAGTCTTGCCTTGTAGAGCAAAATAAGTTTTTTTTCCTCAAGCCCGTTATCGCCTTCGCGCTTTGCCAAAGTTTTCCCTTCACGAAAAATTCTAAATCAAAACAATGCTTCAAAAAAACACCGAGAGGATGAAGCAGAAAAGCGTCTCCTCTGAGTTCAATTTTGTTTATTTTTGCTTTCGATTCTAGAAACTTCATGCCCTTCGTCTTATCTTCTTCTTACGGCTGTCAGGGAAAAGACAAACTTCCTCGAAAGACGGATCGAAGGTTCACCGAATTACTATTTCAACGATTCAATTTTTCATTTCAACGATTCCCTCCAATAGCGTTCAGATGGAAAGATAAGAAAGAAAACGATCTATTTTTTGTCGGGAAAACAGAGAAAAACGAAACGTATAAACGTCAGGAATTGAATGTTTCAAAACACAGTCTGAAAATAAAAGAAAGGAAGCTGGCGCAAAACATCTGCTCAATACATCGGAACATTCCTGGAACAACCCGTATCCTTTCTTAAAATCCCACTGGAAACTCGTTTTCACTGCGCATAAAAAATCAAAATAAAATAAATCGAACGATGATATGCAACGAAGAAACTTCCATAGAGAGAAAAAACACCCGAAACCTGAAACCCGAAACAAAACAAATCACATTCCAATATTGCAAACTTTCAAAAACCACATTGTCAGAAAAAAAGGAAAAACAGTAACAAAAACACAAAACCAAACGATTGCAAAACATTCTCATCAGCAACCGAATATCGATCGTCCCAACTCAACTCAACAAAATGTATATTGAAATTGAAGCGGAAGAAATGATAAAAGTTGACGGTAAAATCCTCGTTATTTTTCCATCGCATCCTCTCGTGATCACGATGAGAACATTGAAATTTATCTTCGCATTCGCATTTCCATTCGCAAAACCGATAAAGGGAGGAACCCCCGATGTGCCACCCGTGCTTGCTAGTCGTGGGAAAATCGTTGAAAATTTTTACGATTCCGTCCTATCCGAATCTCAGCTGTTAGCGGATGTTTTTTCTTGAGAAAGGTTACGATTTTCAATTTCGCTCATTACGCCCATGTTTTTTTTTATTTTATCGATAGCCATATTTTGTCTATTTTATCATTTCGAGGGGACCTTGGTTAAGGAAAAACGGTTCATTTTAACAACCAATAAGGTCGCAATCGCTATTTTATATCTGCAGAAACCGCAAAGCCTATAACAGACATTGGGTCTTCTAAACCGCCGGTTTAGTACGTTTAGTGTAATATGGTGACATTCCCACTACGTTACGGTACCATCATTATTTCCATAAAATGTTTCAGTCTCATAGAAAATGCGAAAATAGTGAAAAAGTTTTGTGAAAGCATCAATCAGTATAAACCCTCGGGTTTTCATGCAAACTTCAATGTACTTTCTAACAAAATACAACTTAAGGAAATTACGTACTTCGACCATTGCCAGCTAAACAATCTCTGATTCTCAGAATTAACGTTGAATGTGCTATTGTCATAGTAATCATTTTTTGGGTTCAAGAATCCCCGAGGTTGATAGTCATAAACATTATCTTTCACAACAAATTAATTGAAAAGCAGTTTCGAAGCATTATCGTGCGTGAGCCTTCAAGACAATAAACTTAATTAATAAAGTGTATCTAACATCGCAAATAAAATGCATGTTTACATATAGACGAATGGAAACCTCATTAACGATTTGACTAAAGTTAGAACTTTCTATTTTTAGGTGAAGAAAAACTTTACTGAAGCACTCTTTACATATTTAGTGCGAGGCGCAAATCGCTCAGGGCTGAGTCATCATATAACGGTTTGGTGAAAATTAGCTTCCCAAGAGGCAATGATACTCCGACAAGATTTGGAGGAAGCTATCACGCTTCTTCTTCGATAGATTTCCTAACCCCGCTCAACCTGTGCTGCTTCACCTCAATTATGCAACCGAACCGGGCACTAATGTGGGGAGTGCACAGATGCAACTGCATTGCCGACATCATTCCACAAATAGAATGAATGGCAATGGGCCCTCTAAGCCCATCAAAAGCTCTGCAACATAGCCACTGTGGTGTGAAAAGCCTCATTCTAGACCAGAGCCCTTTGCAGCTACCGAGACTCCCACCGTCGAGAGTGGATCGATCGTAATGAGGTGAAATTGAATTATGCTCACATTGTTAAGCGCAATCTTCACGGGCACGGCGAGTGGCCCTTCTCCGACACCCCCTTCGGCATTCAGATCACCTTAAGTAATGCCGTCAGACAGACAGACAGGCGGCAACCCAGTCTCGACTGCGAAATGGGTAAATTGCAGGGTATTTAATGGAACCACGCGTTAAACCGAGACCAGTTCGCGACGACTCCGAGGAATCCGCCATCTAGTTTCCGGTAGCATAATTTATGCGCGTTGCATTTTAACCCCAGTCGGGCTACCACAAGCCACACATTTGTGCGATTGGGGGAAATTCAAAGCTCCAATGTCGGTTAGGAGCTGGGAAACAGGAATTGATATTAATTTCACCTCGACATGCAAATTGGGTATCTGATGTGATGGTTACGCTTGCGAAACTCTCAAACCTTACGTCAATTTGTGGAATTTCAACCATTACCCGAAATTATGACCACCAACTGCGCATGGTCTCCGGTAATTCAACCATACAACCCACAGACGAAGTTCAGTGTAAGGCGCCTTGCGAAAGGCCCATTGGCGCCAGGTGTTGAGAACCATTGTAAAACCGTAATCTTGTCCGACATCCGGTAATATGCTGCATAATGCTTGCCTCCTACTTCTAAACGGGTCTAATTTTCTCATTCCACGAAAAGCGCGGATAACGTTCGGATAATTACTCCATTCCAAGCGCTATCCGATTCCAAGACTGCGAACCTTCACCACAACTGTCGAATTGCCGCCCGACCCTATTCGAGGTCTTTAGCATCATCCGCTTTGTTACTGATCTGCAATTAAAAGCTGTTTGCAAGAAGGATATAGAGGTGTTGGCCATTGTGTATTAATTTGGGTAGGTTTGGTAACATAATGGTAATAAAAGAAATTTGTAGCACTCTTCCAAAAATGAGATCTGAAATTCATTGTTCGTTTATAAACGTTAGCCGATCTCTTCGTCTTAATTCTTGAAGCAATCTAACTGATATACTTAGTGTGGTTTGGCATTCCAAAACGCACTTCAATACCATTCATCATTTAATTACAATCCGATTTACTTCGTGAGCTTAAATGGTGGCATTCATAGAATGAACGGTGCTCAACGTTCCGAAAACAACCAAAAGTAATGTTCTGTGATGCGGAGGTCTATATTGCTTCATCTAATATGCAAATCAGTTTATTGAACTTCGCTCCAAGAGTTCTACAGTGAAAGGGGTGAACCAGAAAGTTGCTGGACGTGTTTGAAATGTATTAAGTAAATGAGCTCAAAGGCGGTGTGTTTTCAAAATATTTTGCATTATGCAAAATCGAAAGACATTTCCTTAAACTTAACACTTAAAACTTCACTCAACAATATATTTAAGTAATTCTTATAGCTACCTACACCACCATTCGACATATTTGAAATTCAACGAACCGAATTTCACCACATGAAAAATTTCACCGATTGATCTACGCTTCAGGAATGCAACTACAACTATGTGGAGTCATGCCTCGGAGCTGGGGGATTAGATGTTTAGCTTCAGACATAAAACTTCGCACTGGAATGTTGGAACTTGCTCCACTATCACCCACGACCAAACTCCCAGCGGCTAACGTGCCACAAATTTCCAAATTTCCATGCAAAAGATCGATAACGGTATCTGAACTCGAACTCCTAGCACTGCTGTACTGCGGGTCGACATTCGAAAAATTGTTCCCGTGCCTGAACCGTGTGCCATCAGATCACGAAGGGTTCGCATGCCATTCGAGTTTCGCGCAAAGTGGCGATACCATCGCAAGCGGTGAAAGAAACACAACAAGGGGAACCCATTTCTAAATGAAACAATCCCATCGACGAAACTCCGGTCCGCTGGAAGAGTGCTGCTCGTCGATATCGGCCCATCGCGAACGGGCGTTTGGGAGTGGAGTCATTACCTACAATTCACCCGTTGCAATAAGTCTAATGAAATTCTAATCTTGTCTCACGTTGGCTTCTGTTCGATGTTACACCAAGTTTGCGTCTACTTCGAAAAGTGATTACAGCCAGTTCGCTGCAGTGTCAGTATGCAAGTAGCAGCACGACTATGGAAAGCAGAATAAGATCCTTTGATATAGTCTCGATGGTCGATGCTAACGTAACCTACATTTGCTATTAGGTTTGGGGCAGCATAAAGCAACCGAAAAAGTAAGCAAAGCAAAATAAGACCCAATCGAATCTCACGTATTAGAATCTAATCCAGCAACAATACAATAATACTATAGGACAGTAATTTGGCACAACCCTGTGACCGTTTTCTTATCAAGTAAGAGGTAGAGACTACAATTAAATTACTTCCAAAAAGTTTGTAAAAATGTCTATGTAATTAATTTTCTTTAATAGAATACAGAACCGTGACCACATGCTGCTTGATGGGCAAAGGACGACGGTCGGTTCATTACTATCGGAACTGGTCAGCTTCGTTGAACAAGGAGGTTGAATCACATTTCCTGTCTCTGACTATTTTCCGGACATCACACCAAGCTCCATGCTTTCAATCCTAGAGCAGTGGCAGTTTGACCCTTCAACTGCATTAGAGCTGCAATTTAGGGCGGACAATGTTTCAGCGGTTTGTTGATCTATTTGATGCTTGCCAACTAACAGAAATCCATAAGACAGTTCCCTCTTCAATCGACCGATGATATCTTCCCCTACATCCGGGATTGTTCGCGTAGGAGTCGCCTTATCCGTCGGATGCGAAATAAGACACATACACTGGGGGGCGTTTGATTTACTGTCAATAGAATATCGCGGTACATCCTACGTTAACGGCGGCCTGGCACATCCGATGAGTCATCGATCTCGGTTAAACTGAGCCGATTGAAAACCGGTTGACAGTTGGGCGGACAACCCATCACCAGGGTCATGAGGAAAAGGAAGTTTTCCGTATATCCCGAAAGATTCCTCGTAGTGTGTTTTTATGCCACCGGATCCCTGGGAAACAACATCAGCATTTTGCTACCGCATTATTTTTGATTTACACATCTAAACATTGCGTTCCTTACGCTGCGAAATGATTTATGAGAATTGGTTGCCATAAGCGTATCAGAATCATTTCTCAATTTGTCTCTCCGCTTCACTATCCGTGGATCGGTTGTATCTTTCTTTTCCAGAAGTTTCATACGACCCGAAGCTGAACCCTAACGCCCGGTTCAGTTTCGGATGTAGCGAATTGATTCGCACTGTAAAAAAGATAAAGCCCTCTTCTCGCGCACCACGCTTTACGGTGTTGGCGGCTTCAGGTCTGGCCAACGAGCTATCAGCACCCTGTGCATTATTAATCACTCCGGTAAACATCATAAATATAGAGACAACTTTTTATTTACCACTTCCGGTCCGGCGACCACCGGACGCAGTTACCGACCGTACCGTAAGTGACAGTTACAGCAGTTCAAAGCAAGCCTCCAGTGATGGGCTCCTCCCGAGTGGTGTGGGATAGGGCAAAAGGTTAAAGAAAACTTGGTTCCCCGTTGTTTGCTCGCTAAATTAGTCGCTTTTGCCATCACAAACCGGAAAGCAACGTCATAAAGTTTTTACCGATTTTGCTGGAACCAACCAACCAAACGCTCGAACCGACTACCAACCATTTCGTTGCTCCTTTAAGAAGTCATCTGCACAGTGCAGCTCGAACGGTTCAAAGCCGCCCTCCGGGGATTGGAAAACTTTATAATAGGTTTATAGTTTATTGTTAAATACGATAACGATATAAAGATAAATTGAGACCTTCCAAGAACCAAACACCGACGAGTGGATAGACCGCTCAGGAACTGATTGTCCTGCATTCGTCCTCGAGTGCTGGAGTTTTGCTAGCACTGTTACCTCTAAACACGATACAAAACCCTTCTATGGACGAAACCATTATCCTGCAGAGCAAAATGAATGACCGCAAGTGGTGGGAGGTGCTAAGAGCACTTTAATTGTTATCGTTGTAGTTTTGCTAAAGTTAACTTGTGATAAAACTTCATCTTTTGGCTGCTCACACCCCAACGCCCAAGGGAGTCAATTGTTTCGGTTGTTCACTTGTTTGCTAATTGGATTCTGCACTTTGAGCCCATTCGACCACCAGCACGGTATACTTTTATACTTTTAATTAAACTTCCAAAACCATCATATAACGCACTAATCAACTAACGACTAGACTAGGTAAAAAATTACCCCCTCAGTCGTAGGTACAGTTTTCACCGACCGGGTGGAATTGGAAAACTGCAAACTCGGACTTGTTTGATGAATTTATAGAACAATCACCCTCTTCCGGTACAACCGGCGTCGAATGCAATCCACATTCCGCAAGCATTAGCATAAGAAAGGTTAAATATCTGAATAAAACATCCACTTCTCGCCTGCGGCGTTCAAGCATCACGTGTCTGGCTGCAGAGGTGTAAACTTTCAGTATACACGTCAGAACCGAACCAGCCCTAGCGAGCCCATCCTTGATTTCCGGGGTCACTAGGGGCCAGTGAGTTAGATTTATCGTTTCCGCACGAGAGTGGAGAGAGTCTTCCTCAAAGCTGTATGCAAAATGCAATGGAACGCCACAGACGAAGCCTGGGGCGGGTGGAAAAGGGAAAAAATCAATCTATAAAATCAAGCAAATCGCGACCACGATATTCCACCATGAAGTTTCGAAGCCCAAGCCCTTCCGCGGAACGGTATCGCCATAAATCTTTTAAATTTTCACTTTCAATAACAGCGACACGCAAAACAACACCGCCCCATGGCTTCCGTCAGCCCAATATAGAAGGACCTCCGCTTGTCGAAAGTCGAAAAAAAACCTCCACCCGACACTCGATTTCCACTCTCGAAGTCCGAAACGTATTTGAGCCAAACCTCCCCCCGAAAAAGTGAATGCATAAAATTGAAACCATTTCTGCTGGCCTTCTGGACTGGTTAGGGCGGCCTAGTTCAGCGGTAGCGGAGCAGGAACATGGGATCGGTATAAAGGAAGCTTGTCGAAAAATAGAACTAGTCGTTCGGCTGGCTGGATTCGGATTTGGTTGTGAGGCGTCGAGCTGGCACAAGCTTTCGACGCGAACGCTGATTGAGGGTGGAGCTTCGTTGGCCCTCCTCAAGTTGGTTGCTTGGGGTCCAACTTCAAATGCAACTTTTCCGCCCTTCGAGTCTAGAAGCGACAGCGAATTGTGTAATAAATTTTCCCTCCGCTTATTTATGTGTGTGCTTCAATACCTCCTGCTGTCGGGAATGTGCGGAAATCGTCTTTCCACAATCGCTGGCTACAGGTTTGTGATTCGAAGCAAACGTCGCACTTGGTGGTAATGTCTGCCGACAACATGCACTTATGAGCCTCGAAAAGCGAAAGGGGTTTGTCTGTCCTTCCGCTCGATTGTGTGTGTGCGTGTGTATTTTTAGTTTTCCGACTTTTCTTTTTCCAACGGCCCTGGTTCTGGAGTCATTTCCGATATTGTTTTCAGAACACGGAGGCCACAGAGCGCCTGTGAATTAGTTCCGACTTGCAACTGACGGTTTTTGAGGCCGAAAGAAAGAAAAAGAAAGAACGAGTGCATTAGTTTCCTTTCTTTGGCAATGGTAATAGCCGTGGAAGCAGCTACACCCAGCAGACGTTAAATACGGAAACAGCACTAACATCATGCTGTGACTTATTGCGCAATGAATAGACCTTCGTGGTCTATAAATATTCTGAACGAAACCGGAAGCAAGATTTTCTTCTTTTGGATTAACCCTTCCTTCAAGAGCCCTTTTCCGTGAAATTCAAGGTTACGTTGGAAAATAGATGTCTTAAGACGACTCCCATGCTTTGTCGGTTCCCTATTTTCCCTATAGGTACGAAAAATGGAATGGAAAATAACATAATTGAACTTTCTGTCAATCTGATAGGAAATGGCAATCGCGATACCTTGCATTCTCTTTATATGGTATCTTACGAAGTAAACGGATTTTTAAATGCTTGAAAATAAAAATGAAAGAAAATAAAACAATTCAAACAAAAAAAAACTGTCAAATTAAATAAAACGAATCCTGCACAAATCCAACAGTAGAGATTCGATTACGCTGAAACGATGACATTATTGGACGTAATATTATCACTCACCAAATATTTGAGTATGTAAAGAGAACCGAAATTTTTTTTATAAAACATAACTTGGTTAAAGTGAGATTGTAATTTTAGTCCGTGTTGAAATAAAAAATGTTTTTGGTAGAAAAATGTATAAAAATCGCGACACAAATTAGTTGGTTCGTTTTATTAGAAATATCGTTTTTCTAATATCATTTTCTCAATATTGTTCATAAGACGCGACAAACACCGGGAAATCCAAACGGACCGACGGTTTCGCCCAATTGTACTCGAATCAAATTGACCCGCTGAAGCTATGCTATTCAAACTACTTCTGTGTTTTAATTCTCTTCTCTTCTGCAACGTTGACCGAATGAAATAAGCAGCACCAATACATATTTCAAAGACACTGTACTCTGCTGGTCGTCTAGACGTATTTATGCTTGTACCGGTCGCAAGGTAGATTTAGAGAATGGGCACTCCACATCAAGGACTGCAGCGAAAAACTGTGAAGCCAGCAACATAGCTTTAGGCTATGAGCATGAAAACCAATGCTGATTCGTGGCTGGAATGAAGAAATCCGGAATGCGAACATAAAATACACACCACCACACCCTTCTTGACCTATACTTTTTTTACATTCCAATCCTTTTCTAAGGAGCAATATGTAGATTAGTTGCATTTCATGAACAGCACAAGAAATATGCTGAATATCCAAGGAACATGACCGGGTCCCACCTTGACGTGTCTTTCCGCGGAAATTTTCTCTGTACTCTGGGCGTATACTTAAATCACATTTTTTATTCTTAAACTAAGAACAAGACTAAAATATTCACAGACCTTGCGGTTTCCAGTCGGCAGCAAAATGTTGTACCGAGGCAGGATGAAAGACTACCTTTAGTCTCGTAAACAAATTCGGAACCGGTTTTCCATTATGCTTTTTCCAATCATGCTCCAGCGCAGTGCTTTCTAAGTGATTGCAGTGTGAATTCTTTACTTCCGCACACCTACCAAGCCAAGTGAACGGCGGAACGGCGTGAGCATATTTTTCCGTCGTGCTCGGAAAAATACTTGAAAAGCGCCCTTGACGAACGGAACGATATGAAGACGCAGTTCTTTCCGGAGGAAAGCGAACCGCAGACAGGTTCAATCTTCGTTGGCTGCGGGCCAAACTGTCCACCGTCGGCTGCAATGGTTTATGTAACCGGACAGCTTTTATGCATATTTTCGTGCCATTTGCCGGACGGCTCGCCACCAAAGTCCTTTAAAAATGGAACCGACGCCTTCTTTTGGTAAAACGCCTTTAATACTGATGACTGGTTTTTCTACATCACTCCGTCATTCAGCAAAGAAAGAAAAAATATTTAAATATATCACACCCACAGTGCACTACACTTCCGTAATGCTGTTGACTGTTATTTGTCGGTGCCACAACAGCATCGCATCATCATCATCATCATCATCATATCAGCATCGATCGTATGCCGCGGTATCAGTGGCATCGTGGCTCACTTTCAACCACTTAACGAACCATCAATGTTTTTCCAATCAACTTCCATCAATCGTCTCACGTTACTGTATTATGCTTTGCATTCCACGGCGCTGCATTCCGCGTTCGTTTGCTGCGCTACGCGAAGGATTATTTACATACATCTTGAAGCCACGGAATTGAAATAGGAAGTCGATTTTGATGAGCCATATTTTGATGAGGTTTCATATTGCATTTTTTTAAACAAATAGTCCATCAACGATATTGCAACGTGCCCTCGGATAGACCCGCAGCATAAAAGAACGGACGACTCTATGCACTAGATAACCGTCTAGTTAGTTGAAAATCCGAAAAAAATCGATAAAATTATTACACATTCTGTTCATAGGTAAAGGTTGTTTTCAAACAGATGTAAACAACAATGCTTGCAAGAATGTTTTTAACGGTCGATCCTTGCTTTACTGAAGTCCTTTCAGTCTTTGAAAGTCTATTAACTATTAATAAACAAACAGGTAAAACTAGCTTTACTTTGAGCGATTAATAATCACTTAATAACATCGAATTGTACCTGTAAAGATCTTGCCAGAAACTGGTAGAGTTTGCTAGTACCTTTAACAGATTATCTACTAAGGAGGTTGCAATTACGCCCTAATCACACGCCCAGAACAACCGCCGTGGGATTTGTGTTTATTTACAACAACTTCATTTCGAAACTATCAAAAAGTTGCTTCACAATTTCACGCCAGCAGCTACCAGCGCAAAATTGCATGTTTTGTGAGTCAGGGGCGTGGAACCGTAACCAAACAAACGGTAGCGAACGCCATGTTATGACTAAACAGAATTCGATCCCCTTGTTTATGCTCTCCGTGCAGTGCATATGCAACTCGCCGGGAAGGCTGCCCCGCTCCAGCAAAGATGATGACTACGCGATAGGGAAATAGAATGCGTTTCCATCTTCATTCCATTTATGGAAACCTTACACCCAAAACCTAACCCCGGAACAGTTGTTTACGAACGCCGGTGTAGATGACTCAGCGTGGCGTCCGACATTTTAAGGGCTTCTCGTTGTCCTGCATGGATCCATGACTAATACTTACTGCATTCATGTAACAGCCGCCAGATGAGATCGTCGAGCTGATCGCGAAGAACATGGATGGGGCTTTCACCTCAGAACTAATCAATCCGAAAAGGGGTTTCGTTATCCTTTACGATCGCTAATTGATCGTTGATCGTATGTTGTATCCACTCACGCTCCACATTAACACTAATGGACGTGCTCCGCCTACTCACATCGGCTGATGGAGATGTTCACTTTTCCGTGTTTCACTGTGATCTTCCTTCCTGCACTCAATTTACGCAATCTTTGTACCCGCACGGCGTATGCACTTATCGATCACCATCAATGCACCACATAAAAAAATAATCCAGCCGGCGACGGTCGTCAATTGCGGCTTCTATGCTGGCGCTGATTAATCCTAAATATCAACGCGCTGGTGGCGGCACGCAGCCATCATCGGATCCTCCGCAGGTCGGCTGATAACACTACTTCACATCACTTGCGTTAACCTTCGCTTAACGTTAACAGATCGGGTTATCGGCGACCCGTTGAAAGCCCGGCACTGTCTCACGCGAAAGGTTGATTATTTCCACATTCACCACCATCGGCACAACACAAACGGCAGAGCACAAGATGCTGCACAATGAAAACAAGAAACACTTTCACTGGAAAGGAACACGCGAATGTGGCGCGAAATGTGCCTTCAAACGGGACGTAGCTCTTCCGACTCGCGACTCGCTCGCTCGAAGTTTCGAAAGCAACTGACCTGACGACAAACCGTTTCGAAAGCCGGCATATGCGCACGGTGAGCACGCTTTCTCACGCGTGCGTGCGGCGTGCTTTCTCACCGGTGAGTATTTCGATGATTTTTATGCTCACGCTGTGAATTTCGAGCGAACATCGCGTTCCCGTGGATCCGTGGATGCAACATAACAAAGGATGTTGCATGAATGCTGACACCGTCACACTATGGGGAAAAGGCGATCATAAACCAATTTTAAAAAGTGAGGATATTTTTGCATTGGATTCTTCGGATGGCAAATAATAATTAATTGTTTCAAAATTCCCGCAAACGCAATGGGTAAAGCTCCTCGATAAATTTATATCCTTTTTTACATTCATAAGATGCTATATTTTTGTCAGAAATTCTATATTTGCAGTCGATTTGGTATATCAGGTTGGGGAAAAGAAATCGACGTTTTTAGCGATAGATGTCTTTTGTGATAGATATCTCGTGAAGTATCAATCGTACAGTTTTAAGTTTAGGCTCTTTTTAAAGCTGATACTTTATACTTTAAAAAATTCAAAAATCATTGTTTTTTGTTTGTTCCATTCGTTTGTAAGTTACAGGGTGATAACAACGGAGGTCAACTAAGAGAAAATTCGGTGCATTTTACTGTTTTACTTTGAAAATGGTGAAAATTCAAGCTAGGCCGCTGAAATTTTGCATGATGTTTATGGTGCCAATACTCTAATAGCTAAATGCGATAAATTTTGGTTTCATTGACCCGTGTCGGTTCTTTTTGATGTTAAAGATGCACCTAGCACAGCCAGGCACGTCGTCGAAAACGTCGATAAAATTACAGAAATAATCAAAATTGATCAGCATTTTAGTAATCAGAGCATCGAATAGGAGCTAAAGATTAACCACCAAACAGTTTGAATCCATTTGCGAAAAGCTGGATTCACAAAGCTGGGCGGCAAATTCCGCATCTTTGCTGACGCACTATGCGGCAAATTCTGCATAGTGCGTCAGCAAAGATCAAGTTTTGGAGTTTTGGAAAATACCTAGATGAACAATTAACATAAAATTGTTTGGAAGAACGTGAAGTATTATATGGAAAAGCATTCTTACCATAAAATAAATATTAGTTCTCTACAGATACCCGATTATATTCAATCAACGCATGTCATGGAACTGATGCACCTTCTAATATGCCTTTAATGTAATTAATTGTGCACGATTAATTAACTAATTTCAAACAGATTCAGTTCGACCGTAATGACTGCTAGCTTCGCCTTTATTATTATTAAACTTGAGAAATATCTGGCATTCCTCCATCTGGAGTTCATCAGAGTGAGGAGTAGGTTTTTGGTATAAAATTATGCTCAGCTCAATTATTATAAAACGCTAAGAGCAAGCATTCATCGTCGGGCACTTTTTCGATTTGAAGCAGCTTAGTCACGAAGTTTGTCTGCAAGCTACAGGTTCGAGATACCCTCGGGAAAATTAAATGCAATCCAATGGTGCGCACGAACTACTCATCTCCATACAAATTTATTTCCAATTCCAGCTTCTTGTCATCATTACAACCTCATCAACCGGCACCCCTCACGGCATTCATCATGCCAGCGGGGCCGATAGCTGGACCCACCTCAAAATTACACCAAACCTTCTTCAAAGCCACCGGTTTCGGTTTGATTCGTCATCGGTTCCGTTCCTTTACAAAGCAAAAACTTTGCTTCGCTTTGAACCTTTCGGCAGCGGCGTTCCAAACCGTTCAAAGGACCTATGGTCGCCCGCCCGGGAGAAGTAAGAAAGTGACCTGAGTGAGGGAGGTAATGTAACACACACATCCCCCCGGGCTAAACGGTGGACGCAAACGTTTCCTGGCGATTCTCTCTCCTTCGATTCGGGTTTTCTTTCGATTCACTTTTCTCACTTCCGACCCCGGAGGCAAACTGAACCCGCCCGCCGGGGGATAAATTGGCAAGAATGAGGCGAAAACCACCACCCTCTTGGAAGCAGGGCGGCCGCATCGAGCCGACGGGAAGCGGAAGGAAAAAATACAGCATACCGTACGGCACAGATCCGGAAGCGGGGCAGAAAGAATTATAACAAAGCGACAACTTTTTCAATTAAGACATTCCGGAGATTTGGATCGATGGTGACGATGGGTTTCGCGCGGTGGCCAGGGCCAGGGAGCGCCGGAGAGTCACCGCTTTGCTGCGTGACAATTCAATTGGAGAATGTGATTTCACCGTAATGCGCGGAATGGGTCCCATTTCTTCGGATCCTTCTCGGCCGTGCAAAGCACAGTAACAGCAAAAAAAAACACAAACAGCGAAACGAACGGAAAATCCATCGACCATCGCCAATCGTGACACGGGTGCCCGCTGAACGATGGAATTGATTTGTACGACTCGCCGAGCAAGAAACAGTCTACAGAAACACCCAGCCAGCACCCAGCAATGTGCCCAACCCCGTCCGGCCCGGTGCCGGAAATTGGATCAGATTTTTGCCGTTTCGCCAATACAATAAATTCTCGACCGTTGCTCTATGCTATTAATTAGCTGCAGGAGACAGCAGCAGCAACAGCAGCAGCAGGATCGTTGGTAATTCATCACATTCCAAAAGGGTGGCAGGGACCGCCATTTTTTAGTACACCCATCCACAACAAAGACCAAGGCGGCCACCACAATACTCAGCTAATGGTTTAATTTCATTTGGAACTTTCTCCATCCTGGCTCCGCTCACCGTGGGCTTTTGGCACCTTGCGCTGGCACGCGTCTACTTAAGTACATTAAATAATTAGCTGTCAATTATTGTAAATTATTCGTATTCGCATTTGTTAAAGCGGCGCCACTTTTTCTCCGCTCACAATGGGCACTTCATTCGATGACGCTACGCGCAACAAAAACCTCATATAAATGTTGATTTTAAAAACAGCGATTTAAAACTCCAGAACGCAATTTACAAACGCAAACAGAGGCTCGGCGAAGAAAAGGACAACCCCTTCGGATGGCTGTCAGCGAGCAACAGGCCCGGCAGTAGCGGTCACAGGTTTACGGCTTCTGCAGCACGTTACGTGGCACATTTTATTAGTTTTAAAATTCTCGTTACCGTGTGACACACTTCTGCGGCCACCGGCAGCATGATTCGGGTGTTTCGTTTTTATCGAGCCTGAACAGCGCCCTCATCTTATTACAACGTTCATTTGCCGGCTAACCCGCTTCGTCCTAAGTCGGGTATTGGGTTTCACTGGCCCAGCGCACGGGTCGAACTGGATGGAATTAGGGATTACGGAGCGCTGGAGTTGCTGGATTCTGGTGCTGCAGAAAACATATTGAGTTTTGGAAAACTGCTTGGTCTGGACTAGTTTCCCGTAACACAGCCCAACAACGTAACAGTGTCGTGTGTATGGGGAAATTGTTAAACCGTTTCCGACGCGAACATGGTTCCATTTCAATCGCCCAGCAGCTATAGAAACGAACATTGACATGCTGACGGCGATAACCCAGATTTGCCAACCTCGATAACAGACTGGCGCAACCACGGCGCCGAACGCAGCCTAGACCGCGTTTTGTCTACTCAGCAGCGGCGCTCGCAGGCGCTCGAGCTACAATAAAATCATTATGTTTTAATATTCATGCTACAGCATGGCAGGCAGGCAGGAAAGGGGCCCGAAGAGGGCAAACATCGACACGGCGGGCCGCACTGATTTGTGGCCGTTTTTGTTGGCCGATTGTGTAGCGCTTTTCGGGCAAAACGCATTAAATTTCGCATCGAACCGGAAGTGGCTCCGGGTGCGATCCGGAATGTCGATGGCCCATCGGCTATCTGGTGCCGATCATCAAAGCCGATTTGGCAGGCGATGCCCCTCCGTTTCGGAACCGCCGAAAAAGCGGATTATCATTAAACGCATAACCGTGGCATATTGGTTGGTTTGCCAGGATGAAACCTAGGAGCTGGGCGCGAGAAATCGATTACCGGGCCGGGATCGACCGCCAACCGCCGGTGGCCATTAGTTAATCGGGCGAAAATTGTGTGGACGTGGCGAGTCTTCTAATCGTGAAGGGATGTTTCCGCGGGAGCAGAGGATACGCCGAGCCGATTTGACGGCCGTTGAAATGCCGTAATCGATAATCCTAGATCGAATCCTTTTGTTGATAATCTGCCCAGTGACGGCCAACGGTCAGTGATCGGTTCGAAATTAATGTTTCAAAATTAAATTGTTGCAGCTACGGTTTTCCTTAAGCTCCAGTGCCCATTTAACTTGGCGGAACCATAGTTTCGGTGGAGTTTATCAAACTATTCCGCACTGACTGTGACAGGCACAAACAGGAATAGTTTGTGTTGCAGTTCCGGTCGAAATTAAATTTCGATCTCGCAAATGACAATTAATTGTGACGAATTTAGTTCGAAACATTGCCGATTGCCGCGAAACCAACTTTCCGAAGAATCCCGGTTGGAAAATCCCGGTGTGCCCAGCCAGCCATTAACTCAAACTATCGCTCGGCAAGCAACCAACCGAGCGTGGCAATCAGACACACAAAACTCAACCCGAAACTCACGGAACAGCAGCAGGGAACGTGGCTACTGTCATCCTGTGAGTCGAGGACACAACCGAAATCCGGTGTCGCTATCGCCGGGCTTAGATCATTACTGGATTTCTGGCAAACTTTTCAGTGACCAAACGGGTGAAAGGAAAAAAAAACCCGGATCCCTGCGAAAACTCTCGTCCTGCGAAATGGCCCGATCGCCAGCGGAATTACGACGATTGTCCTTCTGTCCCCGGCGCTCGACGCTGCTTCGGCACATCCGGCTTTCGCCGGGCACTCGCACCACCAGGATTGTTCCACGCGAACAATGGAGTCATTCTGCTGAAAAATGTGCAACAAGGATTAACAATGTTAAATACCTGACCGTGCGGAAGACACTGAATCATAAAAGTGGCAACGGTGCTGGTGGCGCCGTGAGGACAACACACACACACCGGTACCCGGATTGCCGGTGAGTGTCATAAAACATGTTCCTGGACCCTCCCGGGCACCCCCATTAGCTCCAAGGACCCTGTGCCTGTGTCCCAACGGTGTTCGCTGTTCTGTGCATGGTTCGCCCGGCCAAGAGAAGCCGGTCGGCCCCGGTAGAATGACGGGAACTGCGAACGCAGAGCACAAAAAAGCGCACAAAAATGTATCGTTTGCCCGTGTCAGTGAGGAGGCTCCTTTCGGAGAATAAAAGATGAATGAAAAAATAATAGCACCAGCATGCACGGCATGAATCTCTTCTCTCCTTGCGAATCTGTATAATTATTATCCTTCTTTGGCCCAAGGACCACACCGGGTCCAGCCAGTCAGCCAGCCGCCGCCGCCGCCGCCAGCAGCGACGGGCCAAAGGTGGCGAACGGACCGACGAACCACTACTCCGACGACGACCGTGTTGGTTTTTCCCGTGGGCAAAATAGTTTTCCGGTGGGCAAACGGACAAAACGCTCTCTCTGTCTCTCTCTTTGCGAGGCTCAGGCCAGTGCGCCCATAAACCCGGGGACCGGATAGACGTTGTCATAAATTCGCAAAACAATACGACCCTGAGCCAGGCGGTCCGGCCGTTGCTGGGCGCGTCCTTCGGAACCGAGATTTGGCGAATTAAGAAATGACTCCGCGAACCATCCAATCCGGCGACCCGGCAACCCGTGCTCCAGGTGAGGTTTCTGGAGCAGCGAGACGAAAAATGGGTGGATAATTTTTCATTTCCGGCCACCGGGTCGGGTTTTTTGGTCCTGTAAAACTTTCATTCATCGTCCGAAGGCTCGCCGGGTTACCACCACCGGGGGCACCGGGATGGGTATTGTTGGTGAAGCACAAACATGTCACATAAAACGTTGAGCAGAATAGGAGTTAAGTGATAGTTTTAGCAAGATGAATGGCTTCCTACTTTCTTGGCCCATTCAGCGTGGTGGGTATTCACAAACATCACCCACTGGTTATTACAACTTCTAAATTTCGAATAAGTTTTCTAGAAACAATCTAGAAATAATTTGGGAAAGAAAACTCCTCGTCTACCGAATCGAAAACTCCAAATGGAGCCTGTCTCGAGATGAAGAGGTTCAAATTTCTGAACTGTCCGTGACTCCGTTCATCACCATTCACAATTCAGCAGCTCCCGCGCTGTCCGCTGCTCCGCAAGGATACTTCCGTGCATGATGAATTTCCACCATTTTCACCAAAGTGCAGCTTAACGTATTGCCGGCGATAAATAACCTTTCCTCCCGCCAGCGCGGTTCGCACGAATTACATTCAATCTGCACCGGGCCCGGGCGGAAATAAATAGAAATAAAACTAATGCTGAAAACCTGACATCATTAGCAAAGTAACCATAACTTGCAGCGGCCACAGCAACCGGTCGTCATCGTCCCCGGTGCTGGATTGATGTTGGTGCTGTTCGCTTTTGGGGGTGTGTGTGTGTGCGTTTTTTTTTCTCAAGGATTTACACACAATTCCCGGCGTGCAAACATTGCCCACGCCCCGGTGCAACCCTTTTTCGCGCGCACGAACCGCTCGTAAATTGTCCTCTTCACGAATTCATCACGCCGTGTTTTAGCAACGCCAGCGGAAGGCCACCGCCTCCACGTCACTGCCGGTGGCAACAAGCGCGTTCCGTGATTTAGAAGCAATCTCGGAACGCTGCGCAAATAATCCAGCGTCCCGACAGCTGCAGACACTCGCCGGAAATGCCCAGCTCACGGCGCAAATGGCGCAATTGCACTCCATCAAACCCCGGAGCCTCGGAGCCGCCGGAGGGAACTGGACACAAAAAAACATCAACACCATGGACACATTCATGGCGCGATCCTCTGGAGGCTCGGGGCAGGATGTGTCCCCCCAACCGGCAGCGCGGGCGGGGAAAATAGTTTTACTCCTCTTAAACTTATAAATAAATCATGAGTCCCATTATTGAAGGAATGGAAAACTTTCCTTTATCGTCACCATTGCTCGACAATATAGCCGCCGTCCAGTGTGCTCGCGGTCCTCGGGGTTTGCCGGATAAGTTATAAATTATGCACTAACTTGACTTTAAGAACACACCGAGCGCGCTGCGCTCCCGCAAGGATGGTGCACCCCTCAGGCCCCGATGGCGTATCCTTTCGCTAGATATGTTTTTTTTTGTTTCGCCTGCGCTGCGCTTATCTCGCTGGCCACAATTCGCCGGTTGGTTGAAATTTAAATAAAACAGAAACATCGCCCCGGAGCGCAAAAAAAATAACCCGCGAACGTGATGCATAAAACAATCAAAATGGAGAATAGAGTTTAGCGACCGCGGAGGACCCTACCTCCGGTAGGCACAAATGAATTGGCGGATGACGGGTTGGTGTGTGACACTTCGGCACCGGCACCGTGCCGAAAGGAAGATCCTTCCGCCTGAACAATCACCGAAGTGCCAAAACTCATGGGTCGTTTGATTTATGAATAATGCTTTTTCTCCCCACAGGTCTTCCACTTCAACAGACACCGGGGTGGGGGGCTGCGGCTTGAGCACTGGGGCAGCACCGGTCCCCTATTCTGGGGACACATTTCGGGATCCACGTAGCGTAAGTAATTGAATTCTACACTAGTTTTATGTCCTTCTCTCGGTCGCTCGCGCCATGAGTTTCGTTGTATTGCTGGAAAAGAAAAGAAAACACTTTTATATTAATAAAGGTGAATATTTGTGACAAATGAGATCAAACTTCAATAGAACTTTGAACGAACACACTAACAGTGACAGAATTGATACGTTACCAGGCCACACGGCAGTTTGTGTCTAACTCGATGCTAAGCACTCTCATTAGTAAGAATGAGATTCGACAAATTAATGAATGACGTCATCTTTGATTCCAGTCCGACCAATTCCAGTACTACAATAACTGTTTACTTAATTTGTGAGCGACCTTAAAATGTCAAATACTTGATGGTTATTTTCCAAATGCGGTAGAGAAACGGATGCAAGGGACATTTAACAACTTAGTATCAAAAATTTCTCCCGAAGCGTGTAAAATTTTATGCAATTTAATCGCAAATTCCAACATGCAACGCTCGGGTATAATTTTTATCCACCATCGAAACGAATTCGACCGTAAACGTACACCGTCGTTCCACAACTTTTTTTTTCTTAAGTCACCCTCAGCCCACAGCTTTACTTTGCCGCCTTCGCTGATTGTTGAACGGATTCTGCGTTCCAAGAGCGTAGACCACAAAGCCCCCCGAAAAAAAACCGTTCCTCGGACTGGCCGGGAGGGAGGGAAATTATGCCCCGTTGCACCCAAATGCCGTCAAAAATCGTCGTCTGCTCGTCTGGAATGTGGGCGGCCAAAAATAAAACGATTTCTTTTCGCCGGCGACTGCGAGGGAGACAACGGAGCAAAAAACTATCGTCACAAATTTGACGTACCGTCTGTAAAACAATTATTTCCACCACTTCGGTTCGCCAAAAGATTGCCCCGTCCGTCGTCCGCCTTTCGGAGAAAAAGACATCACGCACGGTGCGAAGACGCAAAACCGCACGGTGCGAAGACATGCCACGGCAGTGTACGCATAAGCGCCCCTCCCCCCAATGTGCCATCCAAGGACTCCCTCTCGGTTGGCCGTGACTCACGTGCGGCCATTCTAGTGCCCGTTCGTTCGAGCAAAACTTTTTATGGTAAGTTTGGTGAATAATTTTACGATGCTCCCGTTGCTAGGGCCACGGAAGCAGACGACCGGGGACGATCGGGACGGCGAACGAGCCAACTTCACCATAACGACATAATTTATTGAAATGCACCGTCGTCGCGCCGATGCTCGCCCAAATTCGTATCCGGGTGCGAGGGAATGTTTTAGAGCAAACGCCAGTGAGGGGCGCCAGAATCAGGCCCGAGCCCACGGAGCGGTATTGTTTCTTCCTTCCTTGGGCCAAACTTCCTAGCCACATTCCGGTGGCTGTCCCCGGCTGTCGATACACTGCCCAAAAGTAGTGGGGAAACAGCGACACCGACTAGGGGCGAATAGGCGAATGTTTAGCGATTTATGATTCCGGGTGATATGGCCCTGAGAGCGGAATCAAAAGATCAGGAAAGTGCTGCTGACGCGATGATGCACTGCACTGGGCTGCGTCGAAGCGGGAGATTCGAGGGCCGAGATTTTTCCTACCTCCTACCGAGCAGCGTGACTGGTAATGATAAATAGCAATTGCCAAAGTTGTTTACGATTCGGTCTGGGTTTAGGGTGAACGAGGCGACGCTTTGCGAACATCGATGGGGTGCGAAGAAACAGCGGCAGCGAGTCCTGGCAAGTGGGTAGGATTTATAAGTTGCAGATACATTGCACAGGCCGTGCACATACTACAGGGGTGCAAACGGCAATGACTTCTCCGAGACTCTCGACTCATTCCGTCGAAAGACCAGACACCGCAGACCGTTTAGCAGAGTCATTAGATTGGGAAGTGCGTCGGTCTGGTCTGAGGGGTGTCCGGCTTTTCCTGAGGCGAACGAAATCGTTCGTTGATCGATAGTTGTTCGCAAGTTGCTTTTATTTAGTGACTTTGCTCACCGAACAAATCATCAATCCTACCCCCGTCGAAACGTCTAATGGAAGCCACCAGAAATCCATTTACAGATTACAGGATACTCTGTGGTTGACTAAACTTTGCGCTCCATTTTGTCTCTGGTCTTTGGTCAACGATTCTTTATATGGTGCAACGTCACTTACTATATTCTAATTTACTTATTATTTTCACAAATTCAAAAGTGTCAGTTTTCAAAAAAACACTACTATGGACGATTGAAACAGAAGCAAGTATGGAAAGTGAGCAAATGTAGATGAAGTGTTGAAGAATGTTAAATCAAGTTGGAATCCTTAAAGAAATGCAGAACATTGGAAGATCAATCAGTTTTTGGGATTGCTACAAATAATGGTAATTTCATACTGTATAATTTCCAAAGCATGCTTTCGTCGAAGTCGTTTAAATATTTACTTTTCATTATCAATTCTAATCTATGGTTTGAACATAAAATTTCACTTTTTTATTGAGTCTTATTAGGCCTGTGTTTGATGGTAAGGTTTTATAAATCAGACGGCGAAACAGACGTCAGATTTTCCACCTCTGACGGATACTTCGTGGCCCGTTGAATCCTGTTTAGTCCTTTGTTAAGGTACATAATACATAGAAGCGCATTTTTGTATGATTGAAGCTATTCAAGAGTATCAAAGATATTCCGCCGACCCATTCTGTATCAGCGGAACAATGGCCGTTGCCCGGCACCTGTCCCAGCCACCCTAATGACTTATGTGTTCGAGACATCGTCATCTCGGTTTCATTATCTATCCATCGTTGCTGGTTTCTCATCAAAAATCACCCTCTGCTCTGCGTAGCCCGCCCGTCAGTTCGCCGTTTACTTCGTGCATCGGGATGGAATAAGCTAATGCCCTCTATCAACAAGGCTCCGCCGAAAAGCATAAACGCAAACCGCCCGGTCGGACGCGGTTTGCATGCGGCGACTATTTCACCCCCGCCACGGATTACGCACAATGCGAGTGCATCGCAGCAACAAACAAGGCAGAGACAGAACGGAACAATAAATGAACATTCCGCCATAGGACGCGATGATGGCGGAAAGACACCCGTGGAGTGCAGGATCTGGGGGGGCGAACAGGAGCCACGCAGCCAAACAAGAGCGGAAAGTGCTACATCCAAATCTTTTCTCTCAACAGGCGTTCAAACACACGGAAACCGTCACAATGGCGATCTTCGCCGGTTTGCATTGTTCTCCAAAGGGCGCCACCACCCGCTTTGTAGCATGTCATAAACATGGATGTCCTTTCTTTCTTTTTCCTCTTACGAGCGTAGCGCGTACTTATCCTCAACTCCCGACGCCGACGACAATCGCCATCCTGGGCGTCATTTGATGTGCTGTTTAACAACCCTCTGTGTACGGCAGAAGCTGCGCAATTCGACGGCGAAGGAGCAAATCTTAAGCAGACGCACCATTGTTGTAATGGCGCTCCAATCAATGCTGCCCCTTGATGGGGCTGCCAAGCGCAGCGTTTGGTTTAAAAAAATCTTGATTCGGATTTGTAGTAATGCTTGGTAAATTCTTATTTCTTTTTTGCGGTAGTTCCTATAATTCCAAAGTCCAATATATGGTATTTGTCCCATTCCTATGGACTTTTCTGTTTGCACTCGTCTAAGGTTCCTTTCTTTTCGAAACGTTCACCTCTTCTTCGGTTGTGTTTACTCAACTTCCTTGACTTTATTTATTAACATCTTCCCACTCTATGTAGAGCACCTTCGCTCACAGAGAAGTTACAACATGTTGCTATATGGCTGTCGCACATTTTCATATCAGCTACCTATGTTTTATTAAGTTGCCATCTTAACAGTTGAAAAATCTATCCCAATGTATAGGAAAAAAGAGTCTTATACTTAGTGTGCTTCAAAGTTCAACTCTGGCTCCACCGAAAGGTCCTCAAAAAACATTCTCTAGGTTAACCTAGTGAAAGAACACTTCGGTAGAAGCTTGAACTGAATTGAAGCGTGGGTATTGCCCATCTTCAACCATATTTAAATTTCACATTCGTAACTCCCGTAACTATTATTCTAGAGCAAAAGCTTAGCCAAAACCCCAAGCCTAAGGACATCGTAAGGTATGTTCCTCATTTCTTTCTGCAAACTTCTCCTACCAAACGCTTTTCTTACCAACTTTGCCACGGAAAAATCTCCCCATCCGTGGAATGCAGACCGCGAGCACTTCGAGGACAAACAAGGTCCCACTAAGCAGGCAGCCTAACAAGTAGATAATCCACACGATCAGGAGATCGTCAGCGGACGTCGCCTCTACGTTCTGTGCGTCGTGTGATGCGCCATCTCCGAGCGCATTTTCGTGCCTCACCCGCAGCATGGGATAGTGGTGCAGATGGGCTTCGAAAAAGGCCATCGAATACCGTTCGATAAGATTCTGCATTGGTGTGGCGCGAAATATCAGATACATCACCACCGCCGGGCGTAGCCGTGCCTTCGCGAAACGGAAGTGCCGATTGTACTCCTGCAGACCGTCCAGTTCGCTCCGGGTAATGTAGGACTGATCCATTATCAGATCATTGCACGGGATTAAGGTGCACACTTTGTCCTGCCACATCAACTCGGGCGAGTCGACTTCCCGAAAGTAGTTAAACTCGTGCTTGAACTTAAAACCCAAACTCCTCATGTGTAGGTTCCACTGAAACTGGCACGTGTCGTTGATCTGCTCGAGCGTGTCCAGGTCGGGATCGAATCGGGCAGCGGACATGAACGAAATGACCAACGATTGGTAGCACGAAGTCAGCACGATACCCATAACCATAAACAGACCGACGATGCGCAGTTCAAAGCGTCCCTCGAACGAATGCGTCGGTCCGTTGATGGCAATCATCAGCAGCTCGAGTGCGATCACCAAAAAGTTATGTCTCCGGTACGACTCACCAAACACTGACAGGACGATCGAGACAAAGCCAACCACCAGGACGACGGCCAACCAGGTGTAGCTGTCGAACGGGTCGAGCAGAGTAGAGAAAATGGACTTCTGGGCACTTTTCGGTACCAGGACGCACATGTAGAACACTTCCGGGAGTGTAACCAGCTTGCCGAGGCTGCTCGCGTACATCGGACTGTACATGTAATCGTTGCATTGCACCATGTTCATTGAAATCGTGAATGTCCCGTTGTGACGCTTTGCGATCGTTTCTCCAATTTCCACATCGTACGTCATGTCGCGCTCGGGATCCACGGACAGGAACGTCAGCGGCTGCCCCATCAGGTCTCCCTCGCCCGTCACTTCTGGGCCGGTTAGATCCAAGGCCCGAAACCGTTGCCCATTCTGTTCGACACTCCAAGCGCCCTCGAGTGTGGTTCGATCGTAGACGAAGTAGTACATGGCGCATTTAAAAAGTCGCGCCGTGGCTTTTCGCATGTGGTCGACCAGATCTTCCGGAAGGACGGCTATCCACATGACGAACAAATCGAGATGCCTCCTTGCTATCTAAAAACCGGATAAAAGCATGAGTCGAAAGGTCTTTTTGCCAGCTCCTACGCTACCACCGCGCTTGCCTTTGAGATGGCAGATGACGTGAAGAAACCCACGATACACGGCTTGCTCTCGGCTTGACGGGTCGCGTAACTCGAGTTGATGATCGTCACTGGCCGATGCCAGTTGACGAACGGCAGTATAAGACCGGATCCATCCGAGTCTGGTGATTCATCGTTGAGTACCAAAATCTCGCCAAACGACGTCATGTTGCAGATGCGATCGATGCCGTCTTGCAGCAAGTTGAGGCTATTTTCGGGCAGCACTGTGGGCACCTTTATCGAACCAAGTGCACCAGAAAGCACCGTGCCGACGATGGCCATCAACAGTAGCGCCATAGCCGGGTGCGACCTTCTACTACTGACTACCCGTTAGTAACTGCAGACCGAAGGTGAGTTGTCACGAGTTTCGAGCCTCAAAATGGATCGAAACGGTGTTCCTTTCCTGTCGCTATTAATGCGTTGTGGTGCTTCCATCATGAAAAGTGTTAAATTTGAATAATTGATTAAATCAGGTGATGGCTGGGAGATTTACCATCACGCTTTACTCCGTGTGATTGTTCTTCGACAGCAGTAGGTGGCATTTTAACTATTGATTGATATCGAACTAAATTTTTATGCATTTGGTCGCGTAGGGCCTATTTTACAAATTCATATACTAGGTTGTTTACTAAGTTTTGCGGGTCGATACCACAGGGCGCTGCTAAAAGCCCAATTTTTTTGGTTATATTGGTACACTCTTCAAATGAACGTGCGTGAACATATAAGCAACATTTTGAGCTTTTTCAAAAGGATAAAGTGGATTTAATGCATTGTATCATCACTTTGGATGAGATTTGGGTCTATCACTATGATCCTGAATCAAAACAAGTGGCTGAGGAGTGGTGTGAACCCGGTTCTTCAGCTCCAAAAGGAATTCGCGTCCAGAAATCGCAGAAAAAGGTAGAAAGCATCAGTTTGTGTGATGCGAATACAATTTTGTCAGCGGATTACTTGCAAATTGATAAAACAATAAATTTTTATTATTTTTGTAACATTTTTGACCATCTGAAAGAGAAAATTTGTGAAAAAACCCGGTTTGCAGAAGAAAAACATCCTCTTTCATCAGGGCAATGCACCGTGTCACAAGAGCAATTAGAAAATGGCAAAAATCCATGAATTAAAGTTCGAATTGCTGGAGTATCCATCCTGTTCACTAGATTTAGCCCCTAGTGACCCATCTGTTTCCAGACCCAAGTAAAAACATTCGTGAAAAGCATTTCTCATCAAATGATGACATCATAACAGCTGCGGAAGCGTATTTTGAAGCCCTTTCAGTTTCTCACTTCAGGGATGGAATATTTAAATTTGAGTCTCGTTGGTTCAGGAAGGCCATACTGAATGATTGGGTGTGTTTCAAACCATAAAAATGTGTCCTTCTTATGGACCCGAAAAACTTAGTATACAACCTAGTACACAGCGCCATCATAAGAACCTAGCCTTAGAGAGTGCCAGAGATAGTTCTGACAACGCGATTGAGCGTTTCAAATTCCATTCTAATGAAATTGAAATGAAACAAACAACTCTGATTGCTTAAGGTGACACTTTTCGCACCTTGCTACGGCCATCGCCTGGATCGCCCGTAATTACCCGAAAGCAGTAATGACGCGTTTATGACAAATCAAAATTAAATTTAACAAAACGTGCGACATCCGGCCAGTTCTTCAGGCGCGCAGTAATAAGGCGCGCGCGCGCCAAACTCGAGTACCACGTGTCCACGAGCCGGGCGCGTGAACAGATCTGCGATAAAGCGCAATTAAATCGTCGTTAAACAGAGGGCACCCTCTCTCTAGTTCCATCGGCTTCGGCCGGGCGCTGTCGGGAAATCGGAAACAAATCGCTCACGCAATCCATGTCGCAATCTAACTTACGGTTGTCCGTGCTGGAGGGTGAATTTTGTGCTCCGTTTTTTTTTGTATGTTTTGTAACATCCAGCAACCATCTGGCGGTATGTCGTGCAGGCCAACCCTCCCCCGAGGCGCATTCCGCCGCCAAAAAGTGCCCAAGCACCATCATCTTCAGCACCACCACCGCCACCACACAATCTCGAGTGTCCTCGAGCGAGCATTTAACGCACCGCTTCCAGAAGTGGTTGGCGCAAAAGTGAAAAATGAAATTCCCCGTCCCCGAGTTTGACATTCCATCTGGCGCGTCCGGAACCGGCGTGCCAGCAAATATCCGCCCTAACCGTCCCGTGGGCAACGGTCCAAATAAAAACGGTAAAACTTCGACCCACCGCTCGAAGTCAAATGGCGGCGGCGGAGGTGTTTCGAATCGAATTTCGTTACGTTCGTTAGCGGTGGTGTCGAAATGTAGCCACAGGCATCGCACGCGCGTGCCATTCGCGGCCACGTGCGTGCCGATCCTTGCTTGGGCGAGGAAAACTTTGCAACAACCACCGCCAGGTTTGGTCGCGGTCTCCAGGGAACGAAGAATATTGTTTGCCTAGTGTGAATTGTTAGTTTGCGTTTCGCTGTTCCTCGGGCGACTCTCGGGTTGGGACTACTGCAGAGCGCGGTCAAAGGATTCTGCATCTGCATCGGTTACGATGCCCTTTCAATCTGTGGCAATTTCACGTAATCCCTAGTGCTCCAAGGGCGCACACGGGGCCACGGCCGACATTCGATTACATCCTTTCTTCGCAGAAACGGTTTCTTAAATCAACAGATGAAGCACTACTTCAAACATTGCGCGCGAGCTTACCGTGCATAGTTATTCATACTTTACGAGCTAGTTGAGTGTGTACGTAGGGGACTCATATGGAAGTACGAGGGGACTCATATGGAATCGCACAAGGCGCAAGATTGGGTGTAATGTCTGGTACTTGAAGCGAATGAGTCAAGCAGATGCTGAGAGTAACATAGAATGCGCCCGCGAATTTCAATCAAGACCAGCTCTTATTTACATGAAGGTTGATGCGTTGAAATTAAAACATTTTCTAAACATTACTGCTGGGAAGGCTTGGAAAATGACCACGTTAGAAAGGACAAAACTAATAAATCTAGTACTAGTCACTGATGAACTATTGAAGTTATCAGGACTTTGTGTTATGTTATGGGTTGGCGGTAATTTTAGCTCCATCAAATGGGATCGTACAATTCTAAGAATCGGTGATTCCAGAAACTGTTTTTCGAGCTATTTTGATTCACCATCAAACTTCTTCGGAAATCGAGACACGCGGTACTCGTATAAAAGGAGCACGGTTCAAATGGTAAATGGTGGATGCTTTCATTACTGAGCAACCAACGCTCGTTGATTTTTAAAGCGTTTTTAGTCGGCTCTGGTCTTTAACATGATGAATTTATGGGGTAAATTTATGAAAGGTCTCTGGAACAAAATTTAGACAATTTACACAATTCGTTCTAAGACACTTTATTCTTAATTTAATCTGCACAGTATTGTTAATGCCTAATTGAACCCAATTGCATTCATTTCATTGCAATAAGCAAGCTTACTCAAGATCTTAAAATCGTGTCTGATCTTTTTGATCGCTCAATCTACTTAATCACGTCCACGTCAAACTGCTCCTGTCGCCGTCGTTTTTAAATTGTTGTTCAAAAGTGCGCAACAATTTGCAACACGACCCCGTGTCCCGTAATTACCGCAATACGGCCTTCGTCAACGGTTGACCACGGCGTGGACTCTCCACCGTGCACTTTGGTGATTCAATTAAAAGCGTTTAATTAATCCAATGACTTGCACACGTGCAGCAGCAGATTAAACGTCCGTCCACGGGCTGATGGACCGAGGCGCACGAGTTTATCCTTTGAGTCCCCATTACGATCACCTTGTTTTCGCCATTATGCTGTCAGCCTCAGCCATCCGGCTCAGCGTCAAATCGTCCGGCCCCGGGCAGGACGATTAATCACAAACAAAAACATGTGTTTCCGGTAAAAGCACGTTTCCACGGTGCGCCAAGCAAACAGTGCGACCAGCCCAGCGGGAGCACCTCAATTACATGGAAATAGAGTGGAAAACACTGTGCCACAAGCTTATTACAAACAGGTTGCCCGAGAGTTTGCACAAAAATGTTGGTCGCGCACATCATTTCATTAATTCGGTAAACATTGTATCGCGTCCCGGACAACCGGACAACCGGCCAACCGGATCCGCGGATGTGGTTGTGGTTGTTGTTTTGTTGGGATGCCCGATTTTTCCCCGGTGGTCACCGGACATTGGATTTCGAACACGATTGATTCCGGACCAACATCGGTGATCGGTATCAGATATTTTACAAGCGCACGTGGCACGAATCGGAAACGGAAGGAAACAAGCTGCCAAGTTCGAGCAAGAAGCTCGCCGCGGAAAAGTAAAGCTCAACTGGAACGTTTCCAACGGTTTTTTTTTCTACTGCCAATAAATGGAAAACACACAGACAAATTGACAGGCGCTTCGGAAAAGGGGCAAACGTGCCCGGGTGCCCCATCGCGGCATAAAAAATCGAACGAAAACCCAGACACGTTGCACAAATACGGTGCAAAAAAGGGACAGTCACGGCGAGTCCGTAGCGATGGGGTCGATGCAGGCCACCGGCTCCGATGGATCCGATAATTGTTGCAAGTTCATCATTTCCACATGTTTTGGGGCGCCGGTTTGTGTTTGTACTGCATTTGTCCACGCCGGCTGGTTGGCTACATTTTTATTGCAACCGTCCCAATCAAGGGGACGGTCATCCTTCGTCCTTGCGGCGCCACAGGCAAATAAGGACCAAAACAACAAATTACCTTCATGGACTCGCCTGGGCTGGGATGGCGCTTTAAACTCGACGCCAAAAAAACACGGATAACATAAAATGGATCGTCGTCACCGGCCACCCACGGTTATGTGTGTATGTGTCCACGACCATCCCGGTGTGAGCGAGCCCAGGTGGGGGGGGGGGGCTTGGCATCGGTTGTATCGCAATCAATTTAATCGCTTCCATCACACAATCGGACACAATTAATATCAATTACAGTGCACGGGTCCAGGCACCGCGCCCAGGACCGGAGCCGTGCGAATGAAAATTAATTAGATTTTTGTCGAATATCCTTTTGAATCGCGCCGCCGCCTCGGGGAACAGCGTGGGACCATCCGGACACCGGGGCAGCGAAACGGCCGCTAGAGAAACCTTCCGATTGGCGCCTCCGGATTCGATTGCATCAAACACTAAACGGGTCGAAGCGTTTGACTAGAGAGAGGCTCAAGAGCTTAAGATCACCACGGGCGTGTGTGTGTGTTTGCCCACTGGAGAACTATGCTCTGTCTATGCGGGGAGCTCGCAATTAACGGATGCTGCGATGCGGCCTTCAAGACCGAGGAGAAGATAACGAGACAAACAAACAGTTCCGTCGAGTGACGGCTCCTCGGTTGCTGCTGCTGCTGCTGAAACGGAACATTGAAATTAATTGATGTTTAACCATTTAAGACTAGACTAGTGACACCGACACCCGACGTGGGAAAAAGAAACAATGGGATCCACGCGCACGAAACAGTGGGCCAGTGTGTGTAAATAGGAATGCAAATTGAAAATCTTCTCTTCGCAGAGCGTTTTGTCAATAGGAAATGGCGCCAGAGGCACGTGAACGTTGTGTGGCTTTCGTTCAATGAGCAGGGCATGTTTGTCAGTGTAATTGAATTTAAATTCACAATCAATTCCTAACTTATCGATGCCGGCAAACAGACGGACAAAGTTTTGCAATTGTCTTTCGCTAAAAGCGGTGCTTTATTTGAGCATTCGACTGAGATGATAAATATGGTCGTTTATGCTAAACACGGTCGAAAATTCTTCTATTCTTTGATTTACCGTTTGAACAAAATTTATCATCATTAACTACACATCTTTGCCAGAGGAATTAATTAATTAATTAGGAGTTAATCATCTTGCAGAAACCACGAATAACACAGGAACATTTTGTAGTGAAACTCATTCAATTAAATTCGCTGTGGGCTGCCGATCGCCAAATTTATAGTGATAATTACGTTGAAAAGCCTTTCACATTCTACTGGCGGACACCAACTAATAACATGCTATCGGTCTTAAAATGACAAATTTGACTGGCAGCTTCTAAGCGGTTCACGCTATTTTCCCTGAGGCATATTTTTAGAATAAGTATGATTCCTCCTATGAGCATCCTGGAGGACGAACGAATGTTCCTTCCCACATGAGAGGTGCTTTTCGCCGCAAGGATTAAACAGTATTTTTCGCACTGATCGCCCCTCAGACGGCTTACAAAGACGAACGGCGGGATGTTGAAGCAGCAGCATGTTCTGTTTGCGAGTTTATAAAAAAGAGCACATTATCTCTCCGCCCAGCAAAACCCGCATGTGGCGCAATGGACTTCCCTCGCCCCTCGACGGTATGTTTTCCTTCCACTGGTGGAAACCTGAACCGGCGAAGCGACACAATACAACGTTAATGATCCAGAAAGAAGTGTACGGAGAGGAAATGTTGCCTCCGCCTTCGAAAACATCCTCGAAACTTCTACCGTGATTTGTGACACACGTCACAACGGGATGCCGAGCGCGGACCAACGTTCGCCGGATGATCTTGCAAAAGGAAAGATGTACTCCCCGGAACCGCGCTGGGGCTAATCATATCGTGGATTCCCGCTGTGAGCGCCCCGCGTTGTTGGCGTCATTTCTGCCGGCGTTCTGGCCGATTGTGGCCAACTTGCTGCCCTCCCACTTGACGCAGCTTAGCAAAATTAGATTTCCAAAAGAGTTCAGAAATCTTCCCTGGCCATACTTATGGGGAGCATTACGAACGGAAAACACCCCAAACACTCCCCGGTCTGCCCACTTTCGCTCGGTTAAAGAAAGTGTCCACCGGAAGCCGGCAGCTCCCTGCGGATGCGGAACGGAAGCGAAATCTTAACACCGAAGGATGTCCGGACGTTGAAGTCACCGTGAAAATATCTCGTCATTAAGATGATTGCTGCTATTATGATGGACACCCGAGGCGAGGCAGAGAAGTCGTGGAAAGCGGAATGGTGGGCAATCATTCGCCCCGAAACGGAGGCAGAGGCAGATAAGTTTCGAGACGGCACCGTCGTACTTTGATTTCACTTCTAGCAATCACCGTTGAATGGGAAGAAATACGGCAATTACGTTCTTTTCACAATGATTGGTTGCGGTTTCGAACGTTTGCGCAAAACAACGGTCCGTAGGGTGCCAAATGTCGCAAAAGTGATGGTTTTGATTTCTTGTTTTCGCCCCCGAAATCGTTTCTATCAGTGGACCATCAGTTTTAATGGTCTTCACTTATGTGAGCCGTTTGATATAAAAATACGTTTTAATTAAAACATTCTTAAAGACTGCAACAACTGCTATTTTTTATTCCGAAGTATTTCAATACTAAGGCTTACTCTTCCCCCTAAGTAATCAATAAAATATATCCACTGTTCATAGATCCACAAGGCCAGTTTCCAGTTATCGTATCTGGGGGCGGCAGACGAAGCGTGAAAAATCGATTTGACATTAATCTTTAACGTTAAATCGTTTATGAGTCCGCGAATTCATATACGATTTGACATTTTTACGCTCGGATTTACGCTTCGTGTGGGCCCCCAGTATCACTTATAATTGAGTATAGTATCCTGC